>NC_037679.1:76350888-76421017 GCF_003255815.1 Theropithecus gelada | reverse complement strand
TTTTTTTTTCTTTTTTTTTTTTTTTTTTTTTTTTTTTTTGAGACGGGGTCTCGTTTTGTTAATCATGCTGGAGTACAGTGGCATGATCTCGGCTCACTGCAACCTCCACCTCCCAGATTCCAGCAATTCTCCTGCCTCAGCCTCCTGAGTAGCTGGAATTATAGGCATACGCCACCATGCCTGGCTAATTTTTGTATTTTTAATAGAGACAGGGTTTCGCCATGTTGGCCAGGCTGGTCTTGAACTCCTGACCTCAGGTGATCCGCCCGTCTCGGCCCCCCAAAGTGCTGGGATTACAGGAGTGAGCCACCATGCCCGGCCAGCACCTCCATTTCTTAACACATATTTTTAAGTGTCTTTACTAATTCATGGATCATATAACCTACTTGCACTTCTTATTTTTAAAATCTAATAAAATGCCATTAACTATTAAATGAAGGGGACCTCATAAAAGTAACTTATAATTTCAAAAGCCTGTAATTTAACATATCAGCGTTCAGACACGACCACACTGGAATGGTCAGATGTTTGCGCCTAAACATAGAATTGCTGCAAACACAACAGCGTCAGAAGCAGAGACTGACACAGGTGTGTTGTTCTGGCAACTCAAATGCCATGAGCAGCGTCGCCTTGGTGATGCGATTTTCCAAAATGGTGAATGACTCCTGATAAAGCAATGGGTAAATCCATCTTTCCTTAATTTACCCAGTGGATTTACTGCATGGAAAATTCAGTCTGTTTTAAAGCCGTATTTATACAGGAGAGAGTTGGGATCTCAGTCCAGGAATATAAGCTTGTCTTTTATATGTGTGAAGTCCCAGAGATTGTGTGGCATGCAAGACTCTCTTCCCTCATGTTCCTGGTGTTGCAGGATGGCCACCACCCCTAATGCCACCTCCCTCCTACTACAGTGCCAGGAGCACCCCCACCTCCATCCTTGTAACAACCAAAACTACCTCCACAAATTGCCAAATGGCCTCCTAGGGGCTGAAATAAGGACCTCTTTAGGCATCAGTGTCCCAAGTCAGGAATTGGAATCCCAGAGCGAAAATGTTCTTCGGGGTCACTCTTGTGACAGGCAGTCCTGGCTTGATTCAAGCCGCTTAGAGCACACGGCTGCTTGGAAAATGCTCATCCTCCCAGTGACCTCTCCATCCAGGCTGCATGTAGGGGTGGACATCAGTACTGGCATCCTGGATGCTGGGTGAAGTCACTGGCCCGAGAAAACCCACTGGCTTGGGTGACAGTGAAGCCCACCAGGCCCAGAGCCCCAGATCCAGGGCACACCTGCCAGTCGGGGGGCCAAGCCAAGGCAGGAGCTGTCACTGCTTCTCAGCAGTGCCCTGTCTCTCCTGCTCTGTTGTCCTCATTTTTTCTTTCTTTCCTCTTGGAAACAGGCTTAATCTCCTGCCACATCTCTTCCATTCCCCCATGGGGCGTCCCTGTAGTTTCGGGATGGTGGCACTTATTTGGGACGAGAAGTGATGTTTACTCTAAAGACAGTCTTATCCCTTCATCCCAAGAGGAAGGTGGCTCCAGCAGGCAGTGGCAGCAATACGAGGGGGTTTGAGGAAGGGAGGTAGTGAATCCCAAAGTTTCAGCACCTTCTGTACTTGGGAGCAGTCACTTTATTTATTTATTTGTTTGTTTGTTTGTTTGTTTAGAGACAGAGTCTTGCTCTGTAGCCCAGGCTGGAGTGCAGTGGTGCCATGATGGCTCACTGCAATCTCCACCTCCTGGGCTCAAGTGATCCTCCCACCTCAGCTCCCCAAGTACCTGGGACCATGCCCAGCTAATTCTTTATGTTTTTTGTAGAAACAGGGTTTCATCAGGTTGCCCAGGCTGGTCTCAAACTCCTGGCCTCAAATTATCCACCTGCCTCAGCCTCCCAAAGTGCTGGGATTACAGGCGTGAGCCACCGCACCTGGCTGGAGCGGTCACTTTAAAATGCTGCATGTAAGAGAATATCCAGGTTACTCAGCTTGCTGCCCTGAAGGAGGGTTCCAAAGAGGCCAAGGTTCCCGATCCAGCATCCATCTGGACCAGCAGGTCAGCCTCGCCCTATGCTCTGATAACCCCTCCCACTTGTAGGGCACTTGGTTACTTACAAAGTCCCTTCACAATAGTTGTCAGCCTCTTCGAGAGTGTCTGAATTCCGCCCCATAAGGAGGGTGTGTGGTTTCAGCCTACTTTCATAGATGAGGGCGAGGCTCAGAGAGGTAAACAACTTTCCCAGGGTCACACAGCACCAGCCACAGGGTGCTCTCCTGGTTCTACCTAGAAGCCTCATAGTGAGTGTCTAGAACTTAATGGACAAGCCAGGTGGGTGGCTCATGCCTTACTCCCACGTCTTGGAAGGCTGAGGCAAGTGGATTACTTGAGGTCAGGAGTTCAAGACCAGCCAACATGGCAAAACCCCATCTCTACTGAAAGTAAAAAAAAAAAAAAAAATTAGCCAGATGTGGTGGTGCATGCCTGTAGTCCCAACTACTTGGGAGGCCGAGGCAGGAGAATCGCTTGAACCTGGGGGCAGAGATTGCAGTGAGTTGAGATCGCCCCACTACACTCCAGCCTGAGTGACAGAGCCAGACTCTGTCTCAAAATAAAATAAAATAAAATAAAATAAAAATTAAAGGGACACTAGGCAAGAGAATGTGACTGGGGTAACAGAAGTCAATTTCAACTCCAGAGAATCAACTCAGTTGTCGGAGGCAGAGAAGAAAGCTCCTTCTGTGGGAAGCCTAAGTTTTATAATGATTAGGCTGGCTAATCTCTATGGAGCACTGGAAGTGAGTCTGGCTCCATGCTACAGTCTCTACGTCAGTTAAGTCGTTTTCTATGCACAGCACTTTGTTTTCCTGATGGGGAAACCAAGGCTCAGAGAGGTATGGTCACTTGTCCCAGATCACACAGCTAGCAAGTAGCAAAGCCAGGACTTGACCCCAAACTCATACTCTTGGCCTCTACTGACTTTCTAGATTGCACTGTTGGCCACAGTGCACCTGGCTTCTAGCCGTCACATTTTTTAGGACACTGGAATATTTTCTCAGCATCTGAAAGGGAAACTGAGGCCTTGGGTGCCACCTGCTAAAGAAAGTGCCCCTGGCCTGTTGCAGCAAATGCAGGTCACCCTGAGGGATGCCCACGACCCCGCTTCATTCAAGCAACAGGAGGGACTCCCCCATTTATGGAAGGGCCTCTTCATTTGCTCTGTGGTCCTCATGCCCTTTCTTCTTCACTGCAACCTTGGTGGGCAGGCAGGCTTATCCCATGGCTCTTCCTCGGAATAAAAGGCTGGGTACCCACCTGACAACACGGCAGGAAAACAGGTGGAGAGAGGGTGAAGGATGGGATGAAAAAGCCCATCCTTCATCCAAGGCTGGTTCCCACCCATGGTCTCATTATTTAAGCGCCACATTCTATTCCGCTCTGAATCCCCATCATTTAGTTCCAAGCTTGACCCCAGAGTAGGCCTTAAAGGAGGGAGGGAGGGAGGGAGGGAGAGAAGGAAGAATGCATGAAGAAAGGAGGGAGGGAGGGAGTAAGGAGGGAAGCAAGGAAGGAGGTAAGGAGGGAAGGAAGGAAGAAAGGAAGGAGAGAGGGAAGGGAGGAGGGAAGGAAGGAGGGCAGGAAGGGGGGAGGGAAGGAAGGAGGGAAGGAAGGAGAGATGAAAGAAGGAGGGAAGGAAGAAAGAAAGGAAGCAGGGAAGGAAGAAAGGAGGAAAGGAATGAGAGAGGGAAGGAAGAAAGGAGGGAGGCAAAGAAGAAGAGAAGGAAGGAGGGAGGGAGGGGAGGAGGGGCAGGGAAGGAAGGAAGGAGAGAGGGAAGGAAGGAGGGAGGGAAGAAGAAGAGAGGGAAGGAAGGAGGGAGGGAAGGAGAGGAAAGGAAGGAAGGAGGGAAGGGAGAAAGAAAAGGGAAAGAGGGAGGGAAAGCAGGAGTGAGGAAAGGGAGGAGGGAAGGAAGGAGGAAGGGAAAGAAGAGAGAACGAGGGAGGAAGGAGAGGAGGGACAGAGGGAAGGAAGGAAGGAGGGAGGGAAGGAAGGAGGGAAGGAAGAGGAGGGACAGAGGGAGGGAAGGAAGAAAGGAAAGAGGAAGGGAAAGAAGGAGGGAGGGAAGGAAGGAAGGAGGGAAGAAGGGAAGGAAGGAGAGAGGGAGAGGAGAGAAAGAGGGAAGGAAGGAGAGAGGAAGGGAAGGAAGGAGAGAGGGAGGGAAGGAAGGAAAAAGGGAAGGAAGGAGGGAGGGAGGGAAGGAGAGAGGGAGGGAAGGAAGGAGAGAATGAGGGAAGGAAGGAGAGAGGGAGGGAAAGAAGGAGAGAATGAGGGAAGGAAGGAAAGAGGGAGGGAGGGAAGGAGAGAGGGAGGGAGGGAAGGAAGGAAGGAAAGGAAGGAAGGAAGGAAGGAAGGAAGGAAAGGAAGGAAGGAAGGAAGGAAGGAAGGAAGGAAGGAAGGAAGGAAGGAAGGAAGGAAGGAGTGAGTCTGTTCCTCCATGGCTTTCTCTACAGCAGGGAAGATGACTGACTGGCTCAGTTTTTGCTTAGAGGACTCATGCTAGTTAGAACTCTCCATTAGAACTGACCTCAGCATGACCGATGGCAGTATTGATTCCAGGACTGTCTGAGTCAGAAGCACTCCTCCCAGGGTGCACTTGATGTATCTCAGAGCTTGGAATCCCTCTGCTGGGGTATATTTCAATTAAGGAACTAAGCCCAGTAACTTAGCCTTCAACCTGAATCTCCACCTTTTATTCTGATCTTACCCACTTGAACGTAAGCAGCTCCCCATCCACCCTTCCCGGGGTTACTCTTGCTTTGGACCCTCTCCCCATCTGTGTCCCTGCTGTCTTGCCAGGTGGGTACCTGGCCCTTTATTCTGAGGAAGAGCCATGGGATAAGCCTGCCCGCCCACCAAAAATGATGGCTAACCAGGGGGCTTCTCACCGCCTTTCATGGAATGAATGTTTACTGAGCATCCATTCTGCCCTGACACTGTACTCAGCCCTGGGAATTCCATGGTGAACTTCTGCCCTTGGAGAATCATATCAGAGACAAGAAATCAAAAATAAATAGGCCAGGTGCAGTGGCCCATGCCTGTAATCCCAGCACTTTGGGAGGGCGAGGCGGGCAGATCCCTTGAGGTCAGGATTTCGAGACCAGCCTGGCCAACATGGTGAAACCCTGTCTCTATTAAAAATACAAAAATCAGCCAGGTGAGGTAATCCCAGCTACCCAAGAAGCTGAGGCAGGAGAATCGCTTGAACTCGGGAGGCAGACGCTGCAGTGAGCCAAGACCATGCCACTGCACTCCAGTCTGGGCAACAGAATGAGACTCCATCTCTAAATAAATAAATAAATAAATAAATAAATAAATAAATAAGTAGACAAATGCAGTCATCTTAGATAGTGGTACATGCTATGAAGGAAATAAAACAGTGATTTGAAGAAAAGTGGCTTGGGGTGTGGTAGAGCATTAGATCGGGGGGTCAGGAAGGGGCTTTCTGAAAAGGCAACATTTTTACTGAGGCCAAAGATACCAACCATGTGACATCTAGGAAAGGGTGTTCCTAGCAGAAGGCACAGCAGGAGCAAAGGCCCTGAGACAGGAACCGGGTGGGAACGTGCAAAGGACAGAAAGCTTGAGGGGCTTGAGCATAGTGAGTGGAGGGGGAGAGTGGTGGGCAGTGAGGCTGGACACATGGGTGAGCTCATCAACCACCCTACAGTCATCCCTGTCCCCACCCCCATTCACTCATTGTGTCGGCTTCCTATGGCTGCATAACAAATCACCCCAAACTTGGTGGCTGAAAGCAATACACCTTTATTCCCTTATCATTCTGACGGTCTTAAGTCTGAATTGGTCTCCCTGGGCTGATATCAAATCAAGGTATCAGCAGAACTGTGTTCTTTCCTGGAGGCTCTTGAAGAGAACTCATTTCCCTGCCTCTTCCAGGGTCTAAAGCTGCGTTCCTTGCATCCTTTGGCTTGTGGTCCCTTCCTCCATTTTCAAAACCAGGAACAGAGCATCTGGCTTCCATGGTGACATCCCCTCTGTAGTCAGAGCCCTCTTATTAAGACGTGTGATTACATTGAGGGCCCACAGAGATAACCCCAGGGAATCTGCCCATCTCAAGATCTTTAACATCACAATATATCTGCAGAGACCCTTTCTCCATCTAAGGAAACATATACGAGTTCAAGGGATTAGGATCTGAGATCCTTGGGCTGTTATTCAGTCTACCACACTCATCTAACCAACACCATGGAGCAATGCTCTGGCCCGGCCCTGGGCTAACCAATGGCTATCCCTGCCGCCATCCCTATGAGGTCTCACTGGACTGAGTCCACTGACCTTGCTTCTAGCCCCTCCTTCCACTTTACCACTCACCAGCTATGTACTTTAGGAAAGCCCTTTGACCTCTTTGGGCACCAGTTTTCCCATCTGTAAAAATGAGATGTGGACCAAATGAGCCTTAAGGTTTCTTCCAGAACTAGCGTTCAGGTTCCTCGTGAGGGCCAGTGGCTGGTACGCTCATCACAGGCCACACCACACCTGGATCGTAGGAACTCCGCCTCTCTGGAACATTCCTCCAAAGAGAAGAACTCAAAACATCCTTTTAGGGCAAGGGTTGCAAAAAAGGTTGAGGAGCACACACAGTTCTCCCATGAGTTTATTTCGCCTGCAGTTTTCCGGAATAGTGAATTTGTGGTGAAATCAGTCTCCAGCCTCTTAAAAAAAAATTCCAAAGAACTGTTAATACAGAGTCTACATCCTTGTGAGGCAACCAGTGGCAGGAGCTGGAAAGGGGCCACTGTGGGGTCTCTCGTCTTCCAGCATCTAAACAGCCCAGTCCACACATTATCCTCACCAGCCTGTCTTCTGCAGACACGTGAGTTTGAGAATCCTGTCCACCTTTGGTGATATTAACAATTAAGTCATGATTGTGACGGAGCCCAAAGGCCCTCTCCTCACTTCCCAGATGCGGCATTCATGGTAGAATTCCTCCTCTTGAAAGCATACTTTTGGCCAGGTGTGGTGGCTGACGCCTGTAATCCTAGCACTGGGAGGCCAAGGCAGGAGGATTGCTTAAGCCAAGGAGTTTAAAACCAGCCTGGGCAACATAGCAAGACCCCATCTCTACAAAAAAATTTAAAAATTAGTCAGGGATGGTGGTGCATGCCTGTAATCCCTGCTACTCAGGAAACTGAGACAGGAGGATCACTTGAGCCCAGAAGTTCAAGGCTGCAGTGAGCTATGATCATGCCTCTGTACTCCAGCCTAGGTGACACAGCGAGACTTTGTCTCTAAAAATCATAATAATAAAGCATACTTTTCTGTTTAACATGAACTTCCCATTCCTCCCACTCTAAGCATGATGAAATCTAGAAGAAAAGCTTTGCAGAGACCCCAGTCCCGGCCTCTACAGCCTCCAAGTCTTCCTACTTCCTACTTCCTACTTCCTACTGAGCTCCCAGCATTCCAGACCAGGTGGAGGCAGAAACCAAGGCTGTTGGAGCATGCAGGGCCAGGAGAAGCAGGAGTCAGAGAGAGTGTGGTGTCTGCTGAAAAATGTGGTCAGGGCCTCCTGCCAGCACCAGCTGCTCCTCGGCGGCCTCCTTGTCTGGTTGGCCAGAACAGGCAGCCCCCGCCTCCCTGTGCCCAGCACAGGGTCTGGCCCACCTGTTCCCCTCGCAGATCCTCGGGGTCTGTAAGTGCTCAGCATTGGTCCCATCGACCCACGTTCAAACTTCCTGGGAAATCAAGCCCAGGACCCCTTTTCCTTCCATGCAAGAGGTTGGGGGGCCTGGTTCTTAGGAAGCCACAGTTGGAAGGATCTGGCAAAGATTCTCAGAAGGTTTAGAGATGCACAAGCAACTTTTGGCTTAGGTACAACCATCCAGCTAGTGAAGTGGAAGAAAAAAGAATTTAGTTTTGTTCTCGCCAGAAAGCATAGAAAATGCTTACCAGGAGGGAGGCAGAACTCCACATCTGGCCTTATAGGAGGACGAGGGTGAAAAAAGGAAAGGAGATAGGGAGGCTGACATCTCTAACCCAGAAGGAACCTTGCTGCCTACTGCTAGAGCCTGGGCCAGAGAGCTCCCAGCGAAATGGGTCTCCCAGTGTGTCCGTGGACCACCTGGGGTGCTTCTGATGATGCAGATTCTAGGGTTCCCTCCTAGACCCACTACTCAAACTCTCTAGGAGGAGAGCTCAGAAATCTGAGGGGGGTGTGTGTGTGTGTGTGTGTGTGTGTGAGTGTGTGAGACAGGGTCTGTCTCTGTCGCCCAGGCTGGAGTGCAGTGGCGCAACCTTACCTCACTGCAGTCTCAGCCTCCTGGGCTCAAGTGATTCTCCTGCCTCAGCTTCCCCAGTAGTTGGGAC
Source organism: Theropithecus gelada (assembly GCF_003255815.1). Lineage (NCBI taxonomy): Eukaryota > Metazoa > Chordata > Mammalia > Primates > Cercopithecidae > Theropithecus > Theropithecus gelada. Next base: position 76,412,643 of record NC_037679.1, on the reverse strand, counting down.
TATAGGCAGGCGCCATCGCGCTCAGCTAATTTTTTTTATTTTGTGTATAGACAGGATCTCACTTTGTTGCCCAGCCTGGTCTGGAACTCCTGGGCTCAAGCGAACCTCCCACCTCGGCCTCCTAAAGCGCTGGAATTACAGGCATGTGTCACCATGCGTGGCCAGGAATCTGAATTTTAACAAGCCGCTCAGTTGATCTGGATGCACCCTGGAGTTTGAGAACCACCAAATGTGACCACGTGATAGCCCTGGGGACACTGGCCACCAGAATGTCAGGCTCACTGGGGGATGGCTTTTCCAGACGGAGAAGGACACCTGAGAGGGGTGGGTGAGGGCCATTTAGTGAAGGCGAGCTCGTCAATTCCATCTGGGAACAAGGGACAGCTGGTGAATAAGTCCTTGCAGAGCCTTGGGTGAGCATAGAGCAAGGATGGGGAGGAACTTGGAAGTGTCACGTTGAGATGCTCAGCCACATCTAAACCACTGAGAGTGCCTCTCAATGGGTAGGAGTACAATTTTGCCTCCCAGGGGGCACTTTGCAATATCTGGAAGCATTTTTTGGTTGTGACAACTTTGGGGATAGGGGTGCTACTGGCATCTAGTGTGCAGAGGCCAGGAATGCTGCTCAAACATCCTCCAATCCACAGGACAGCCCCGGCAACAAGAAATTATCAGGCCCCAAATACCAGTAGTGTGGAAGCAGAGAAACTCCAATCTAAACTGAGATTATTCCAGGCAGCTGGGCAAGACCAAGACTCATGAGCTCTGTTAAAGGGGAGTTACCATCCAGACATCTCAGAAGTCAAAAGAGGCCCTGTCCGTCTCCTTCTGTGAGCTCTCAATATATTTGTAGTGAATAAATAATAAAACAGGCCAGGTGCAGTGGCTCACACCTGTAATCCCAACATTTTGGGAGATTGAGGCAGATGGATCACTTGAGGTCAGGAGCTGGAGACCAGCCTGGCCAACCTGGTGAAACTCTGTCTCTACTAAAAATACAAAAATTAGCAAGGCGTAGTGGTACATGTCTGTAATCTCAGCTACTCAGGAGGCTGAGGCAAGAGAATCGCTTGAACCCAGGAGTTTGCAGTAAGCTGAGATCGTGCCACTGCACTCCAACCTGGGTGACAGAGTGACACTCTGTCTCAAAATAATAATAATACAACAGAGTTACTAAATTTATATATGAATGAATATATTCAACACATCTACCCCATTTGGAGAGAACATCTAACATTTAAGTTTGAGGTTCTTCTCAGATGTGAGGTCCAACCAAATGCTGCCCTCCCAGAGGCCCCCCACATAAGCCCTATACACAGTGACTCTCAGCTGGGACAACAATGAAGAGACATCTCATCTGCAAGCTCTTGTTTCCTGCTGTGTGACCTTTGACAAATTACATAATCTCTCTGGGCATCAGTTTTCTTAGTTCTAAATGGAAATATACATCACTCATGTTTAGTTAGTGCTGATTATGTGCTAGGCATTTTACATGCATGATCTCATTAAATTCCCAGGACAGGTGGGACATGAAGTGGGCCATCAAGGCTGAGCAGGAGTTGGCTCTCAGCAGAGGGAATATGAAAGAGCAACCTGGGGAGCTTAAGTATAAAGGTAAGGGCGGACATGGTGTACTCCTCGGGAAGAGGGAGGAGTCAAGAGATCAGGGCCAAGAATGATAGGAGGTAGGAGTCTGGAAGGGAAGTAGAGAATTATAGAATTCCTGGGTTCCGTGAACAAGACATGGCAGCTTAGAAAGTGTCTGAGTGTAGACCCCCCAATATGGGCCCCAGCCCCCAGCAAAGATGCCCCCTGATTGGAGCCATGTATGCCTTCAATTCTCAGTCTTTGGAGCCTTCAGGTTTCCGGCGGTTGCACTGTCTGACAATATAGCCTTAAGCCACATTTGGCTCTTTAAATTTAAATCAATCCAAGTTAAATAAAACTTAAAATTTAGTTCTTCCATGACAATAACCTCATTTTAAATGCTCAATTGCCACATGTGTCTAGCGGCTATAATATGCGATAGTGCAGATATGAGACATTTCCATCATCGCAGGAAGTTCTACTAGACAGGGATGGCACAGAGGAATAGCCAGTGTTCTACACAGAGCTAGAAGTTTCTTTCTCTATTTCTTTCTGATCCTCCATAAGCAGTAAGAGTGATAGCAGGTGCCACACTGCTAAGTATTATAAGCTTGACCTCCTTTAATCATTGCAGATATTACTGACGCTATTTAACAGATGAGTAAACTGAGTCTGAGACAGTTGAAGTGTCCAGAGTTGCATAGTTTATAACCAGCAAAGCCAGGACTTGAACCCAGTTCCTCCCAATCCACAGCCACATCCTTAACCAGCATGCTGCACTGCTCCTGCAACCCCAGCAAACAGGTGGATCCAGGTTGAGCAGATTTGTGGCAATAAACCAGATATTTCCTTCAGACCTGGTTATCCCTGACAGATTGTGGGTTGAGAATTGAACTAAATCTGCTTCTGATTTTGCTTCTGGGTGAAGGGAAGCAAAATAGTTCAACCTGGATGTTTCTCATGATCCCATATTAAAAATATCCTTGCTGGGTGGATCACTCGAGGCCAGAAGTTCAAGACCAGCCTGGCCAACATGGTGAAACCCTGTCTCTACTAAAAATAAAAATAAAAAAATTTTAATTAGCTGGGCATGGTGGTACGCACCTATAATCCCAGCTACTCAGGAGGCTGAAGCAGGAGAATCACTTGAATCTGGGAAGTGGAGGTTACAGTGAGCTGAGATCACACCACTGCACTCCAACCTGGGCGACAAGCAAGACTCCATCTAAAAAAAGAATAAATAATAATAATGTATATGCCCATCACACAAGACTCCAAAGTTAAGTTTTTGTTGGCAAAACACTTCAACTGCATTATTTAAACAAAGATCTTAATGGATTAAAAAAAAAAGAAGAAGAATGATGGTAAAAGAAACTGTCTCTGCAAATTCACATAAGACGACCCATGTGATCATTTCCAAATTGCGTGGGTAATTGTACCTTGTAATTTTTGTAAATTGGCTTCACTCCGCAGGAGATGTTGGGTTACTTGCTCTGCAGCCTCTGGCTTAGAGTGAGCATCCTAACCAGTTTTTCCTATCTCTGTTTTAAAAAGGAAGGATCTCCTGTAATCCCAGCACTTTGGGAGGCCGAGGCAGGCGGATCACCTGAGGTCAGGGGTTCGAGACCAGCCTGGCCAACGTGGTAAAACCCAATCTCTACTAAAAAAAAACAAAAATTAGCTGGGCGTGGTGGTGTGTGCCTGTAATCCCAGCTACGTGGGAGGCTGAGGCAGGAGAATTGCTTGAACCTGGGAGACAGAGGTTGCAGTGAGCCGAGATCACGCCACTACACTCCAGCCTGGGCAACAGAGTGAGACTCTGTCTCAAAAAATAAAATAAACAAGATAAAAAAGGCAGGATCTTGGCAGCTCATCAGTCACACCTAGTTTCAAATCCCAGCTGTCCTATATGCTGACGATGGGGCCTTGGGAAACTTACGTACCCCTCTGGGTTCAGTTTTTTCATGTGTGAAATGGGGACTTTTAATGTCTGTTGAAATTAAATGAAATAACTTCTGTGCAAGTATCCAGAATGTTATAGAGGCTCCAAATACATTAACCTCCTCTCTTCTCTGCTGAATCCTCACTTATGGTCATGTGATGTAGGATCAGTAGTTTCAGAGCTGAAAGGGAACTGAGTGACATTTAGAGCAGCACTCTCAACAGACGATACTTCTGTTTATGATCATGTAGGTAACCGTTAACTTGGGAAATGCCTGTAATCAAGAGCCACTCTGGGTATGTTTTGGTGACATTTTAAAGAGGGTGAAACAGAATGTTCCCTCTGACGAATTGCAAACCTCTCCAGGCAGAAGAGCGGAAGTGGCTTTGACGTGGGCCACAGGGACAACGTGCAACCCTGCAGGCAGGGCATCTGGGTGGCTCAGAGGGAGCTGCTGGGGGGTCACTGGCGGTCTCACTCTCAGAGCTTGGACCGTGGCTTCTGGTTCATCCAAGATGACTGTCATTGGACCAGATTGGGGGATGGAGGAGTCCCTAAAGCTAGGAACATAGAACAGAAGGCAAGACAACGGCCAGTCTTAATGCCTGGGACCCAAACCAAGATGAGCCACAGGGCAAGCTGCATGGCCCAGTTAGAGAAAGACAGAGGCCATGGTCAGAGTCCAATTGGTTAGGAGAGCCAAAAGGAGAAAGGCTGTTGGGAAGTAGGAGGGCAGTACTTAGAGAGTAGAAGGACTCAGAGAGTAAGACAGGTCTGATGAAGCCATCTGGATTTTGGTGCCAACTCCCATCTCCATCTCAGAGGGTGGCCAGCCTGTGCAGCCTAGGTGAGATCACCTCAGCCTGAGCCTGTTAGAGTTCAGGGACAGGAAGCCAGGAAAACTTAGTGAGTAAGAAGTCAGATTCTGGCCAGGCATGGTGGCTCATACCTGTAATCCCAGCACTTTGGGAGGCCGAGGCAAGAGGATCGCTTGAGTTTGGGAGTTTGAGACCAGCCTGCACAACACAGTGAGACTCTGTCTCTACAAAAAATTTACAACATTGCCAGGTAGGGTGATGCGCGCCTGTAGTCCCAGCTACTGGAGAGGCAGAGATGGGAGGATCGCTCGAGCCTAGGAGGTCAAGGCTGCAGTGGGCTAGGATTGTACCACTGCACTCCAGCCTGGGCAAAAGAGCAAGACTGTCTCCAAAAAAAGTCAGGCTCTAGCATCCAGAACAAGCCTGGGTTTGAATCCACCATCACTAGCTGTGTGACTTAGGCTAGTGACTTAACCACTCTGAACTATAGTTTCCTCATGTGATGATTGTGAGGATGATGCTGGTGGTCATGAAGATGCTGGTGTGGTCATGATGCCAAGGAGGAGGAAGAGGATGGTGATAATGGTGATGCTACTAATGAAGGTGATGGCACTGATCATGAAGATGAGGATATGATGAGGTTGATGATGATAATGATGAGGGTGATTATGGTGATGAGGATGGTGATGGTGATTATGGTGGAGGCTGATGAGGCAAGTTAGATGATGATGATTACAATAATGATGATGGTAACAATGAGAATGATGGTGGCTATGGTGATGACTGTGGTAGTGGTGGTGATAAAGATGATGGTGATGGTGGTGGTGGTGATGATGATGACAATGACAACCCCTACTTTAGAATGGATGTGATAGGCTTTTCTACTGTGTGACCTTGAGCAACTTAGCTTCTCTCTGTCTCCCTTACCCCATCCATAAAATGCTGATTAACAATCATTCCTGACAGGCTTAGTGGCTCACGCCTGTAATCCCAGCACTTTGGGAGGCTGGGGTGGGAGGACCACTTGAACCAAGGAGTTCGAGACCAGCCTGGGCAACATAGTGAGACCCCATCTCTACAAAAAATTTAAAAAGTTAGCCAGACGTAGTAGTACACCCTTGTAGTCCCAGCTACTCAGAAGGCTGAGGCGGGAGGATCACTCGAATCCAGGAGATCAAGGCTACAGTGAGCTGTGATTGTGCCACTGTATTCCAGCTGGGATGACAGGACAAGGCTGGGGGGGAAAAAAAAAATCACAGTCACTCCTGTCTCAAAGGGTTGTCACAAGAGTTAAATGCACTAAAACACATGGCCAGGCATGGTGGCTCACCATGGTGGCTCACGCTCCCAGCACTTTGGGAGGCTGAGGCAGGGGCATTGCTTGAGCCCAGGAGTTAGAGATCAGCCTGGCCAACACAGGGAAAACCCATGTCTAATATAAATAAAATAATAATTTTTAAAAACCCACATGTAAAGTGCTTGGCACATAGTAAGTGCTTAATAAATGCTATCTCTCCTTATTACTAGTATTATTATTTTTGTCATTATGTTCCCTTTATTTTCCAAATCATTCTGTTTGTCCTGAGCTGCTATTGTTCAAAGCCAAAAGCCTTCGGGTTAGAATAACTTATTACCCAAAGCCCACAGGATCTCTCCATCCTTCCTGCCTCCTACTTTTTCCACTGGTAGGTGTCATGAGCATTAAGTTGTCCAGGGGTTCATGGTACATGGACTATTACTAGGAAACAGGCCTCCTGTGTTCCCAGATCCATGGAATGAAGAAGGGAGAGGGACAGGCAAAATCCTTCTCCTTGTCATCCTGAAATGATGTCCACAAAGATAGGGATATGCCAGCTGTCAAAGTCCCCTTGGATGCGCTCCCTTTGTGATTGACACCCGGAACTGCCTTCCCACGTGTCACTGTCGATCTTTATGAAGCAGCGGGCTGGGTACCCAAAGCTTGCTGGCTCATAACGAGTTATGTGAGTGAGCCACTGAGGTTCTGTACAGACTGAGGACTTCCAGATCAAAGCAACCAGCAGTCCCTCCTGATGTCCCCTTCCTCACCTGCCCCACCTTGCCTTTCAGAGATTTGGACGGCAAATCACACAAACCTCTGCCCCTCGGTGTGGAGAACGACCGAGTCTTCAATGACCTATGGGGGAAGGGCAATGTGCCTGTCGTCCTCAACAACCCATATTCAGAGAAGGAGCAGGTAAGTGCTTGATGCCAAGCTGATACCACTGCTTCCCATGCCTTCTCGACCCCTCCCAGGTGGGAAGCTGAGGGGAAGAAAGCTAAACCCTAAACTGTGTCGTGATGGAAATCAGCCGCCGTGGCTGGAGAACTTGGGATGCCGAGGCTAGGAGTGCTTATTCTCGGATGTGGACCTCGACTTTGTTTCTGTGTGGTTTGGTATTGTTTGTGAGCTTGCCATTTTTCACATTTTAATTCTGTTTCTACCAGGAAAGGCATTCACATGGCTCCAAATTTAAAAGATACGAAAGATACATGGTAGCTGGTAACAGTGCCTCATGCCTGTAACCCCAGCATTTTGGGAGGTCAAGGCAGAGGACAGCTTGAGGTCCAGAGTTCAAGACCAGCCTGACCAACATGGTGAAACCCCATCTCTACTAAAAATACAAAAATTAGCCTGGCATGGTGGCGGGCGCCTATAGTCCCAGCTACATAGGAGGCTGAGGTAGGAGAATGGCGTGAACCCGGGAGGGGGAACTTGCAGTGAGCCGAGATCACGCCATTGCACTCCAGCCTGGGTGACAGAGTGAGACTCCATCTCAAAAAAAAAAAAAAAAGGAAAGAAAAAAGACAGCTAGCCTGGGCCACATAGCAAGACCCCATCTCAATTTTTTTTTTTTAAATTTTTTTTTCTTAATTAGTAGAGCATAATGGCATATACCTATAGTTCCTAGCTACTTAGGCAACTGAGGCAGAAGGATCACTTGAGGACAGGAGTTCAAGGCTGCAGTGAGCTGTGATATAGCACCTCTGCACTCTAGCCTGAGTGACAGAGTGAGACCCTGTCTCTTAAAAAAATTGAAATAAATAAGCAAAAAGATACATAATGAAAAGCTGTGTATGTCCCTAATTCCAGTCACATAGTTTTCCTCCCCAGAGTCAAGCAATGTTAATGGTTTTTGTGTGTTCTTTTAGCCGTATTTTATGCATTGACAAACACACACATTATTTTTGAATATTTTTACACAAATAAGAGCACATTACACATGTTGTTTTATACCTTGCTTTTTCACTTATTAACATATCGTAGAGATTAGTCCCCATTAGTAGGTAAAGAGGATCTTGTTTCCTTTTTTACAGCCATATAATATTCCATTGTGTGATCATCCTGTAATTCTGTCAGTCCTTCATAATGAGCCATTGTCAATATTTTGCTATGACAGTGCTATAATGAGTGACCTTGTGCACATACCTTGTTTGGCACATGGATAGGCTAATCAATAGAATACGTTCCTAAAGGCCAGGCATGGTGGCTCATGCCTGTAATCCAACACTTTGAAAGGCTGAGGCAGGAGGATCACTTGAGCCCAAGAGTTTGAGATCAGCCTGAGCAACATGAAAAAACCCTATCTCTAAAAAAAAACCAAAAATGAGCTGGGCATGATGGCACATGCCTGTTGTCCCAGCTACCCTGGAGACTGAGCTGGGAGAATCACCTGAGCCTGGAAGGTCAAGACTGCAGTGAGCTGTGATTGTATTACTGCACCACTGCACTCTAGCCTGGGCAACAGAGGGAGACCCTGTCTCAAAAAAAAAACAAAATAGAATAAATTCCTAGAAGTGGAATTGTTGGGTCAAAATTCGTGCACATTTGTGATTTTGGTGGTACTTGCCATAGTGGTTGGATCAATCTTACCAGCTAACTAGCAGAGTGACTGTTTCCTCACAGCCTCGCCAACTCCATCTGTTATCCAACTTTTTAGTCTTTGCCAATCTGTTCAGATGTGTTTTGACAGCTAAGTCAGTATCATTTACAAAGAGTGACTAGATTTGGCTGGAGATCAGCAGCGCCTTTGTCTCTCCTGTCCAGTAAGCTGATGGGCCAGGTCAGGGTAACTGTAAGGAAGCGTGTGAATTTCACACCCATCCTCTGCATTGCAGTGAAGTCGGGGTGGAGTGACCAGTGGGAGGTCGGAACATGGGGGTGGCCTAGGTGACTCAGCAAGTGATGACCTGCTTCATTTTCCTGATGCTTGGCCTACAGATGGCAGCTTTCACTGCCAGCACATCTCAACAAGGCCTCAGAGCCTCTCTACATAGCTTCAGCGGGGAGGATGAGACATTCTAGAGCCTTGGTGGCAATTGCTTTCCTTAGCCGCTGATGGCTGGCCAGGAAGAAAAGGACATCGGGGTTTCTGCAGTGGGTGAGACCCGTGATCCCACTAGCTGAATGTCCCTCTAGCAGTGATATCTGGAAATGTTTGGTGGAAAAGCACAACTGTAGACTTTTATTATGTTGTCTTCAAAAGTCAAGACCACACCATAAGCTTTAGGAAGCTATGCTCCATTCATGATTAAATGAACAAATATGGTTTAAAGCTCTTTTATATTTTCTTAATTGAAAACAAAGAGGTATAGCCATCATATGAGCCCTCACAAGACAAAGAAAGACAGTAAGAGGCAGCCTCGGGCCAGATCTAGCCTGTAGACCTGATTTGTTAGGTCTACACCATATTGTATTAAGAGATAATTTATAGTCATATTTTAAATGTACTGCCAATGTTTCAGATTTTTACATAAATATATCTACAGCTTCATGACACAAGTATACATATGTAACAAACCTGCACGTTATGCACATGTACCCTAGAACTTAAAGTATAATAATAATAAATAAAAAATTAAAAAAAGAAAAAAAAGAAAAAAGAAAATAAAATAAATTAAAAAAAATAAAATTTACATAGTCTAAGGCCAGGTGCGGTGGCTCACACCTATAATCCCAGCACTTTGGGAGGCCAAGTGGGACAAATCACGAGGTCAGGAGTTCAAGACCAGCCTGACCAACATGGTAAAACCCCATCTCTACTAAAAATACAAAAATTAGCTGGGCATGGTGGCAGATGCCTGTAATTCCAGCTACTCAGGAGGCTGAGGCAGGAGAATCGCTTGAACCCAAGAGGCGGAGGTTACAATCAGCCAAGATCGCACTACTGCACTCCAGCCTGGGTGACGGAGCGAAACTCTGTCTTTAAAAAAAAAAAAAAAAAAAAAAAAGTACATAATCTGACCACATTGCGCCTATACTCTTTTTTTTTAAAGACAATGTCTTGCTGTGTCTCCCAGGCTCAGGTGCAGTGGCACCATCTTAGGTTACTCACTGCAACCTCAATCTCTTAGACTTAAGAGATCCTCCCACCTCAGCCTCCCAAGTAACTAGGACTACAGGCTGGTGCCACCAGACCTGGCTAATTTTTTAGATTTTTTGTAGAGACAGGATCTCGCTATGTTGCCCAGGCTGGTCTTGAACTCCTAGTTCAAGCAATCCTCCCTTCTCAGCCTCTTAAAGTGCTGGGATTATAGGTGTGAGTCACTGCAGCCAACCACATTCTTATGGGGCAACAATCTGCATAGACTGAATAGCAGCTTCCCCCTCTAGACAGAGTGCAGCTTTCTAGTTGGCCACAAACCTCACCACTCCCTATTGTCTCCCTCTTATTAAGGCCAGTGTCCATTGTCATTTATAGTAGCATTAGTGCTTTTGATTTCTTATAGTAGAAGGAAAGTTAAATCTTTTCATATCCGTGTTTTTTTTTATTATTATTATTATTATTATTATTATTTATTGTGAGACAGTCTCTGGTGCTATCTCTGCTCACTGCAACCTCTGCCTCCTGGGTTCAAGCAGTCCTTCCCTCTCAGCCTCCCGAGTAGCTGGAATTACAGGCATGTGCCACCACACTCGGGTAATTTTTACATTTTTTGGAGATGGGGTTTCACCATCTTGGCCAGGCTGGTCTCGAACTCCTGGCCTCAGGTGATCCACCTACCTTGGCCTGCCAAAGTGCCGGGATTACAGGTATGAGCCACTGCACCTGGTCCCGTGTCATTTTTATAAGTGGTAGGTAGAGATGGACCAAAAGGTTCATGTTTTAAGAAAGATTTTTTTTTGACTAGGCACAGTGGCTCACACCTGTAACCCCAGCACTCTAAGAGGCCAAGGCAGGAGGATCACTTGAGCCTAGGAATTTAAGACCAGCCTGGGCAACATGGCAAAACCCCGTCTCTACAAAAAAGTATAAACTATTAACTGGGCATGGTGGCATGCACCTGTAGTCCCAGCTACTTGGGAGGTTGAGGCGGGAGTATCGCTTGAGCCAGGGAAGTTGAGGCTACAGTGTGCCGTGATAGTGCCACTGCACTCCAGCCTGGGTGACAGAGCAAGAACCTGTCTCCAAAAAAAAAAAAAAAAAGCTAAGAACATTCTTCATTTCTACACACACAAGTCTTTCTTTTTTAATATGCGACTGAGTGTCCTGTTTTGAAGTTACCCAGCCTTCTTTACTGATTTAGCTTACCCACCTACCACCCCTAGGTATCAGTTTGTAATTCCTGGTATGCAGTAACCTTGAGATCTCGATTCGAAGGAAGAAACAGGGGAGGCCTCGACCCTGCGAGAAAGACACTAAAAGTCAATGCAGAAATCTGAGCAATGGCAGACTCTGGTCATTTCCTTGCACACTGCCCACCTTAGTTAGACAATGCCAACTTGAAAGCATAACTTTGGTCTTCAAGTCTGAGGAGTTGAGCTCAACATTGAGAACAGGGCCTCAGGGTTTTGAAGATCAGATAAGCATTTGCCTAAAACAAAATGGAAAAAGGCATTATAGTAAAAGGAATGCGGGGCCACGCCTGTAATCCCAGCACTTTGCGAGGCCGAGGTGGGAAGATTCCCTGAGGTCAGGAGTTTGAGACCAGCCTGGCCGACATGGCAAAACTCAGTCTCTACTAAAAATACAAAAATTAGCCGGGCATGATGGTAGGCACCTGTCATCCCAGCTACTCAGGAGGCTGAGGTGGGAGAATTGCTTGAACCTGGGAGGTGGAGGGTGCAGTGAGCTGAGATCGCACCACTGCACTCCAGCCTGGGCGACAGGGCGAGACTCCATCTTAAAAAAAAAAAAGGAATGGTTGTAGTGGATAACATTGCTTCTTTTTTTCTTGCTAAGGATCATTATTAGTTCTCTGAGGTTGTCTTTGGTGCTGACAATAACTGAGACACATGCTGAGTTTTGATATCATCCTAAAGCCTCTTATCGTAATAAGCATCTTAAGTGAAAAGCTACCCTAGATAAATAGAGTGAGGACCTACCTGCTGTTGGGCCATTCTCCCTGCACAAACTCAGGACTGGAAGGAGGACCACTAGCCTTTGCAGGACGTGATGATGAAAGGACAGGAAGATGTATGGAGAGCTTGCCTTAAGGCCTCTGCTAATATAGAAATTCCGTTTGCTTGGAGAAGGGAAGGACTTGAGGGTGCTGGAGAAAGGGGGTAAGACTGAATCTTCCAAGGTGAAGTAAGTCTGCCGAGCAGTTTTAGCCTAGAGATTTCCTGGGAGCATGACTGATAGACCAGCAGAGCTTGGGGTTTACGTTCATCTTCACCCACCATCAAATCCTTAATGTAGGATTTCACCCAGAAAGATTTAAAACCACGGGCCAGGCCGGGCAAGGTGTTTTATGACTGTAATCCCGCACTTTGGGAGGCTGAGGCAGGCAGATCTCCTGAGGTTGGGAGTTCGAAACCAGCATGCCCAACATGGTGAAACGCCATCTCTACTAAAAATATAAAAATGAGCCCAGGAGTGAGGGCGCACACTTGTAGTCCTAGCTACTTGGGAGGCTGAGGCACAAGAATTCCTTGAGTCTGGGAGGTGGAGGTTTCAGTGAGCTGAGATTGTACCACCGCACTCCAGCTTAGGCAACAGAGTGAGACTCTGCCTCGAAAAAAAAGAAAAAAAGAAAAAAAAAGTCACGGGCCTGCGAAATCATCCTGACTCTGTTGCCTGAGATTCAGTTTTCCAAATGCCTCTCAGAAATAGAGCTGTCAGGAGGCAGAGGCCCTAGCACTCAGATATATTTGAGTCCCAGCTCCAGCACAAAGGAAACAGCCCTGTTGTGGCCTGCTAGACATCCCCATAGGCACAGGCTTCAAAAATGCTTCCCAGGGTGAGCAAATTAATAGCAAACACAATGTTCTCCTTTCTATCCTGAAAGATGGTCTCCTAACCTCGTCTGTACCTGCTCAAAGCTACTATACCTGGAGCTCCTGGAATCAGCTTCTATCCTTCCAGTTGTAACCCACATTTATGGCTTGTTTAAGCATCCACAGGAGGCCTAGCATTGTTAATGACACAGAGAGAAACCCAGCCACTACCTGCAATCCTGAGTCAGGAAGGGATAGGTGGGGATTGAGAAGCAGCTGGGCAAAGCAGCAAAGCAACTGCCAAGGACTGGGCAAAAGGCAATAGAATGCAATTGAAGTGGGATGGATGCAGGTTAGACATAAAGAAGAACTTCCTGACACAGGAGACTATAAGCTCCTGGAGGAAATAGTGAGGTCTGACTCCTTGGTCATCCCAGAAGGGATCCCCACCCTCTTCGATGCTCTTATTTGTCTAGATTCAAAGAAAATCAGCCCTAGAGGCATCTTCTTTTAAGTCCATCTCAGGAGGCTGAGGCATTAATCTTTATCTAGCAGTCATTTCTCTTGCCAACAGTCTGGGTCACTGTGGGTGGGGCCAGTGAGACTCGAGTCCCCCGTCACAGAGTGCATTGTGTGTATGACTTTGTGATCCTCATCTTCACCACTCCCTTGCAAATTGCATCTGGCCTGGGATAGTAGATAGAACAAATCAGTTCACCTGTCACCATTCACTCACTAACCTGCTGTGTGCATGGTTCTGGGGTAGGAGCAAAGCTGAGCAAACATAGACGTCCCTGCCCTTGAGACCCTCACGGATGTGTGTGGGAAGAGACTCATACAAGGTTCAATTAGTGCTGAAATAGAGAGGAATACAAAATGCTTTGGGAACATAATTACCTCAGCAAGTAGGTACCAGGGAAGGTTTACCCCAAGAAGTGACACCTGGGCTGGGTTTTGAAGCTCAGGTAGGAGTTTGCCTAAAAGAAAATGGAAAAAGGCATTATAGTCAAGGGAATCATTATGGCTGATACGTTGCTTTTTATTTTTCTTGCTAAGGATCATCGTTAGTTCTCTGAGGTTGTCTTTGGTGCTAACACAACCTGAGACACATGTTGAGTTTTGTTTTGTTTTGTGTGGATTTGTTTTTTGTTTTTTGTTTTTGTTTTGAGATGGAGTCTCACTCTGTCGCCCAGGCTGGAGTGCAGTGGCCTGATCTCGGCTCACTGCAAGCTCCGCCTCCTGGATTCACGCCATTCTCCTGCCTCAGCCTCCCCAGTAGCGGGAACTACAGGTGCACGCTGCCACGCCCCGCTAATTTTTTTGTATTTTTAGTAGAGACAGGATTTCACCAAGTTAGCCAGGATGGTCTCTATCTCCTGACCTTGTGATCTGCCCGCCTTGGCCTCCCAAAGTGCTGGGATTACAGTCATGAACACATATTGAGTTTTGACATCATCCTAAAGGCTCTTATCATAATAATCATCTTAAGTAAAAAGCTACCCTAGATAAATAACATGAGGACCTGCTGTTGGGCCATCCTCCCTGCACAAACTCAGGATTCAAATCAAGTCCTTCTTCCCTTCCTTTCGTATTAAGCATCTGTTTCCCTTGCCTGTCTAGTTTGCCTTCCTAAGAGAGAAGGGGTAGAATCATGCCCTGTTTGGGGACGGAACATCTATTTTCAGATACCAATTAAGCGTCAATCAAACCCTTAGTATGAGGTACGAGTGGGGACAGGGTCAGACCTGGGGAAGTGGTATTTCCATTTGCGGTTCTCTCCTCTTTTCCGTCCTTCCCACTGCCCTTGCCCCTCCCTCCAGCCTCTGACTGGTAAAGGCGATCAGATAGAGAGATGACTGTTAAATCGAAATCCCACTCCCCAAGCTCAGCCGCCTTGGGATCATGGCATTTTCTCACCCCTGGGGACACAGGGCTTGTTAGCTGCTTTCAAAATGTCAAAATCTGTTGAGAAGATTTTCCCTGTTTCCAGGTAAATGACAGCATCCCCCCAGCTTCTCTAGAGGCTCTAAATTATGAGAAAGGTGGGGGACAGGCTTGCGGGCCATTTCTTTCCCAATCTTTAGGGGATCCAAGGTCTCCAGGATGACACCAACTGGCCAGCTACTGCTGGCCTTGCTGAAAACCAAAAGGGTGTAGCCAGCCCCAGCCAGCCCCAGCCAGCCTGGGTCTGAATGAAGGCAAACCAGTAAAATGCTCCACTTCTTGGCGACAACCCAGCACACTCACCGGGAAGCCTTCTAAGTCAGCCCTGATTCATTATGTCAGGATAAAAATAACAGTAATAATGGCCCAGCGCGGTGGCTCACGCCTGTAATCCCGACACTTTGGGAGGCCAACGAGGGTGGATCACTTGATATCAGGAGTTCAAGACTAGCCTGGCCAACATGGTGAAACCCTGTCTCTACTAAAAATACAAAAATTAGCTGGGTGTGGTGGCGTGTGCCAGTAGTCCCAGCTACTCAGGAGGCTGAGGCAGGAGAGTTGCTTGAACCCAGGAGACAGAGGTTGCAGTGAGCTGAGATCATGCCACTGCACTCCAGCCTGGGCATCGGAGTGAGACCCTATCTCAAAAAAATAAAAAATAAAAATAAAATAGTAACAGTGATAACAATATCATGGGGGCAAGTGTGTAGTCATTTTAACCCTTGGACTTATGAGCCCACAGCATTGAGGCCAGGAGTACAGCGCCTAGCTGGTGACCTTGGTCAGATGACTAATTATTAACAGCATCTGTGCTGAGCCTCCCTTTCCTAATAGGGACTAATAGGCTCATCAAGTTGTGGGGAGGATGAAATGAGATAACATATGAGATAATGATGTCAACCATAACAACGGGACCTAATGTATTTATTGAGCAATATCAGGTACTGTGCTAAGCACTTTAGGTCCATGGTCTCACTGAACCCCCAGCTCAACTCGATGAAATATTGTGATTGTCTCCATTTTACAGATGAGGAAACTGAGAATCACAGAGGGTTTTGTTGTTCAACATAACCAGTAAGTGACGGAGATGGGATTTGAACCCAGGCCTTGGAGCCCTGAGCCCACGCTACAGGGCCTGACACAGAGTAAATGCTCAACAAATGTTGGGGTCATTACTATTGTTCTTATCTGACTAAATAATATATTGCTAATTTGAGGCAGTTAGGACAAGAAAGCACTGTGCCCATTTTACAGATGAGACCCTTGTGGCCCACAGGTGACCCAAAGCCCAAAGTGACCACCCACTGAGTCATGACAAGGCTGCGTCTCTTCCCCTTTACGACCACATTGTCATCTTTGTCAGTCATTGAAATTAACGGGACAGATATGATTTATGCCTCCTGGGTGCTAAGCTCTGGAAACACAGAGAAAAGAGCAGGAGGGCCTTGAGTGGAAAGAGCGGAACTTTGAGAGCCTGGATTCCAAGCCCAGCTATATTGCTTGTTTTTCATTAGTTTGAGGATAGCCACGTCATCTCTCACAGCCTCTATTTTCTCATCTGAAGAATGGGTTGCCATGAGGATTCAATGAGCCTGTGGATGTGCAGTGGCCTAGCCCAGGTCAGGCACCAAACAGACATTTACTGAATGTTACTCAAAATGAAATGAAGGCCAGGTGTGGTGACTCATGCCTGTAATCCCAGCACTTTGGGAGGCCGAGGCGGATCACTTGCGGTCGGGAGTTTGAGACCAGCCTGGCCAACATGGTGAAACCCTGTTTCTACTAAAAATACAAAAAATATTAGCCGGGTATGGTGGCACACACTTGTAATCCCAGCTACTTGGCAGGCTGAGGCAGGAGGATCGCTTGAACCTGGGAGACGGAGGTTGCAGTGAGCTGAGATGGTGCCACTACACTCCAGCCTGGGTGACAGAGCGAGACTCCACCTCAAAAAAAAAAAAAAAAAGAAATGAAATTGAGTATGATCACTGCCCTGGAGCAGTTCACAGCCGAGCCATCCCCTCTTCTCATTTAATATGTACCTCAACTTCTGAAAACTTCTACTTTCAAGACAAACTACAGATGGGGATACACACAGCAGTCATCATATTGTGATATTTGGGGTTTCGTAGACTCGTGCACAGATGTTACCCACAGAGCTCCCTTGGGTGGCTTTGGCAGAGTCCCGTGGCTCCCTTGAGGCTGACATCTCAAGGTGCTTCTTGGTTACTCCCTTCCCTAAGTCTGTCTCAAAGCATTTGAGAAACCTCTTGCATTTTTAGATTAATTACCCTCTGTAGGAGGATGCCCCAAATCCCGAGTTCTAAGCTGCAGTCCAACTCATTTTTGCCCCGACTTCAATCAGGTCCGGTATCCCTTGCCTTGGTCTAGACACCCAAGTTGGATTTTCCCAAAAGCATCTTCAGTGCCCCACTTCCTGGGGTGATCCACCGTTCCCAGGGTGCCCTCAAACCAGCAGACCCCCCCACCAAGATGCTTTCTAGGGATATATACTGAACAGAGTCTCTCTCCATCCCAGAAGCGTCTTCCTTCCTTCCACCCCAGCCATCGCCTGCTCAGTGACTCCTAGGTCTTTATAGGTCACTGAGCCAAGAGGCCAGCAACCAAGCTTGCTGTCCTGGGTGGTCAGAGCCAAGGTGGAGCCAGGAAGTGGTACGTGAATTGACTGGTGTTTGGGTTCAGCCCTGCTGGAATTTCCACATATTTTTGCTAACTGTTTGTTTTAAGAGTGAGTATATTCAGTGCAGGCTGTCCAGACTGTTGTCCGGGTCTGACAACGACACTGTGGTTCTGAATCAGTGACACCACTCTGCATGCTCCTTCACTGCACCACCCCATATTGAAAAGCTTTTCCCAAAAAGGGCAAGTTGGGTCAAAGTCATTTTTCTTTCTCTCTGTAAATTGCTATCAGTTGCCAAAACCAACCCCCACCAAACAGGCTCTTACAGGTCAACAGCCCCAGCCTACTTCCATTTCCTGAGGTTCCCAGGATTTTCTAAGATACAAGGGCCAAAACATAAACACAAAACTTGTGCATTTTCAATATTTGCATTTGGCAAGTTAAGGCTTTCAACAAACAAACACAGTACAATGCAGTATCGTAGGGCAGGCCATGAGATAATTACAGGATTGATGTTAAGATTAATTCCTGGTGTATATGTACGTTCTGGTCTGGTAATGGGACCAAGCTGAAAGTTGTCAGTAGCATCTGGCTGTACTGTGATATCACTGCAATTTGGAGAAAGCTTAAAAAATTCAGCCTTGATGCCCCTTGGTCCTCCAGAGGTCTCCACTATCACCCTGAATCCTTAACTGGGATGGGTCTGACACCCAAGCACCCCCTTTCTTAATCACCTTCTACAGACTGTTGAATTACAGAAGAGAGAGAAGCAGAGTAAGCAGTGTCGAGTTTCTATGCTGTTATCTTAAGGAATGAATCACTTTAGACATAGTGCTTTGAATACACTATGGGAAATTATATTCCAAAGTACTAAATACGCTTGGTTAAGTTCTATACGTAGCAATGTTTTAATGGCACAGATAAGTGGGTACCTCCTGGATTTGTGAGTCTGTGGGCCTGGACCCTGATCTGCCCCAGCTCATAACCGGGTTACGCTTGCTGCCCGGGAGAGGTGGTGCCTACAGGTGGGTGCGGTGCCACCCAGGGCTGCAGCAAAGGGCGCAGTGTGTGGTGTCTGGCCCCTGGTGTGAATGGCCCTCTGCCCAGCTCAGCCCCGGTGTGCTGCCCTCATTTCAGGAGAAGCCAAACAGGGCAGGTTGCTGCAGGCCTCTAATAGAAGAGTTGTCACTGGTGCCGATAGCATTAGAATAAGAAGCGACTTGCTTTGTACAAGTTTAGGCCTTAGCTCTTAGATGAGTTTACTAGGGCTGCTGTAATAAAACACCACCAACTGGGTGGTTTACACAGCAGAATGGATTGTCTCACAGTTCCGGAGGCCGGAAATACAAAATCAAGGTGTTGGCAGTGCTGGTTCCTTCCGAGGGCTGGGAGGGAGAAGCTGACCCAGTCCTCCCTCCTTGGCTTGTAGG
This sequence comes from Theropithecus gelada, assembly GCF_003255815.1. Taxonomy (NCBI): domain Eukaryota; kingdom Metazoa; phylum Chordata; class Mammalia; order Primates; family Cercopithecidae; genus Theropithecus; species Theropithecus gelada. The sequence continues at coordinate 76,394,102 of NC_037679.1, read as the reverse complement.
TGGCCGTCTTTGTGTTCACATGGCGCTCTCCCTGTGAGCATGTCTGCCGTCAAATTTCTCTTTTCTGTAAGGACACCAGCCCTCCTGGATCAGGACCCACCCTGATGACCTCATCTTTAACTTGATTTCCTCTATAAAGGCCCTAACTCCAAAGAAGGTCACATTCTGAGGCAGTTTAGGACATCAACATATGAATTTGATGGGGGTGGGGTGGGGGGAGGACACGGTTCATCCCATAATACGGGGGTCCCCGAACCCCAGGCCACAGACCAGTACTGGCCTGTTAGGAGCTGGACCGCCCAGCAGGAGGTGAGCGGCGGGCGAGCAAGTGAAGCTTCATCTGTATTTACGGCTGCCCCGCATCACTCACATTACCGCCTGAGCTCTGCCTCCTGTCAGATCAGTGGCAGCATTAGATTCTCATAGGAGCTCGAACCTGTTGTGAACTGCGCATATGAGGGATCCAGGCTGCATGCGCCTTATGAGAATCTAATGCCTGATGATCTGTCACTGTCTCCCATCACCCCCACGTGGGACCATCTAATTGCAGAAAGCAAGCTCAGTGCTCCCACTGAGTCTACATTATGGTGAGTTGTATAATGATTTCATTGTGTGTTATAATATAATAATAATAGAAACAGTGCACACAATCAAGGTAATGCACTTGAATCATCCTGAAACCATGCCCCCGACCACTGGCCCATGGAAAATTTGTCTTCCACAAAACCAGTCCCTGGTGCCAAAAAGATTGAAGACTGCTGCCGTAATAGTTCCTAAGATGCTGTATGTCTTGGAGGTGCCTGCCTGCCTCCCTTGGTGTAGCTGTCAGTCCTGGTTTCACTGTGAGACTTGTGACAGTGACAGCCACTACTGGGGAAGGGCAGGTGCTTGACCTCTGTTTCTAGGTGTTCTGAGTTCTGGTGCTGAGTTTCTGTCTTCTTGCCTAAAACTCTCCCTCCATCCACCACCCAGCACACCTGCTTCTTACTGCCTAACATCTGCTAAAAAAGCCCACCATCCAGCCGGGCGCAGTGGCTCACGCCTATAATCCCAGCACTTTGGGAGGCCAAGGCAGGTGGATCACCTGAGATCAGGAGTTCGAGATCAGCCCAACCAACATGAAGAAACCCCGTCTCTACTAAAAATACAAAAATTAGCCAGGTGTGGTGGAACATGCCTGTAGTCCCAGCTACTCAGGAGGCTGAGGCAGGAGAATCGCTTGAGCCCGGGAGGCGGAGGTTTCAGTGAGCCGAGATCATGCCATTGCACTCCAGCCTGGGTAACAAGAGCAAAACTCCATCTCAAAAAAAAAAAAAAGCCCACCATCCTTCCACTTACCCAATCCATGTTGACTTTATCCTTTGCCCCGATCCTCTCCTACCCAGAGACTCTCAGTTCCACTTCCAGAGCCCCCAACCTTCAGTTCCCCGCTTCTAGTCCTGCTGCCCCTGTAGCTGCATTCCCACCCTGTGGCCACTCACGGCCTCATTGCACCATCCTCCTCATGGGTCTCTCTGCCTTGACCCTCTCCCTCCTGCAATCCTTGCAATCATGTCTTCCCTAAAACCCAGCTGAGATAAGATCACTCACTCAGGCAGGCAGCTTCAGGGCTCGTGATTCTCTATGAAATCAAGGCCAACGTCCTTGGCTTAGCTTCTAAGGGACTCTACAGTGTTGAAGCTTTTTAGACCTTGTGTCAGTTTGCTTAGGTTATAATCACAAAGGACCATTGCCTGGGTGGCTTAGACAACAGAAATTTACAGCTCACAGTTCTGGGGGCTGGAAGTCCAAGATCACGGTGCCGGCGTGGTCAGGTTCTGGTGAGGGCTGTCTTGTCAGCTTGTAGACATCTGCCTCCTCTGTGTCCTCATATGGCAGACAGAGAGAAAGAGCTCTGTCTTCCTTTTCATATAAGGCCACCAATCCTATCAGATTAGGGCCCCACCCTTATGACCTTGTCTAACCTTCATTATCTCCTAAAAGTTCTATCTCCCAACAAAATCACATGGAGGTGGGGGATGGGGTTAGGGCTTTGTATTAGTCACGGTTCTCTAGAGGGACAGAATGAATAGGATAGATGTATATATAAAGGGGAGTTTATTAAGGAGTGTTGACTCACACAATCACAAGGTGAGGTCCCACAATAGGCTATCTACAAGCTGAGGAGCCAGGAAGCCAGCCTGAGTCCCAAAGCTAAAAGAACTTGGAGTCCGATGTTCAAGGGCAGGAAGCATCCAGCACAGGAGAAAGATGTAGGCTCAGAGGCTAAGCCAGTCTGGTCTTTTTACATTCTTCTGGTGCTTTTATTCTTCTGGCTACACTGGCAGCTACTTAGATTGTACCTACCCAGATTGAGGGTGGGTCTGCCTTTCCCAGTCCACTGACTCAAATGTTAGTGTCCTTTGACAACACCCTCACGGACACACCCAGGGACAATACTTTGCATTCTTCAATCAAGTTGACAATATTAACTATCACAGGCTTCAAATAAATTTGGAGGAAGGACAGAATGCAGTCTCATGCAGATCTCATATGTTTATTGAACATGTACCGTGTGCTGGGCACTATTCCAGGGATAGAACAAACTGAACAGTGGGTAGGCAGAAAACAAGTATTATATAAATGCCTAAATAGGTATATGTAAATCTATATCTACCAGATATATAAATGTAGATATGCACATACATGTCCAGGTACATATATGCTCATGATGACCACAGGTAGTGTTAAGTGCTAGGGGGAAAACAAAGCATGGTAAGGGTGATTGGGGGCAGAGAATGTCAAGGAGGTGACACTGCTTTAAAGAATGATCACAGCCGGCACAGTGGCTCACACATGCAATCCTAGCACTTTGGGAGGCTGAGGTGGGCAGATCACCTGAGGTCAGGAGTTCAAGACCAGCCTGGCCAACATGGTGAAACCTCATCTCTACTTAAAAAAAAAAAAAAAAAAAATTAACCAGGCCTGGTGGCACATGCCTGTAATCCCAGTTACTCAGGAGGCTGAGGCAGGAGAATCACTTAACCTAGGAGATGGAGGTTGCAGTGAACCAAGATCACACCAATGCACTTCAGCCTGGGTGACAGAGTGAGACTCCATCTCAAAAAAAAAAAAAAAAAAAAAAAAAGGCTCAGGAAAGTTTTCTAACATGCCGGCATTTGAGCAAACTCAGTGGTCGGGGTCAGCCACTGGAATTCAACCCTTTAGATCAGGAGTCTACAAACCTCTTCTCTAAAGGACAAGATAAATATTTTTGGCTTTGTGGGCCACATGGCATTGGACTCCATCAAAACTACTAGCCAGCTCTGACATTGTTGTGTCAAAGCTGCCACACGCTATATGGACACAAATGAGCCCCAATGAAACTTTATTTATGGACACTAACATTTGAACATCATATAACTCTCGTGTGTCACAAAATATTCTCCTTTTGATTTTTGCATTCAATAATCCAAAAATGGAAAAAAATCCTTCTTAGCTCAGGAGCTGTACAAAAACAGACAGTGGGCCACGCCGTCTGCGCATCTCTGCTTTAGAAGAAGCAGCTGTAAGATGCTTTTCCCAGTTGTGGAATGAGAGTCATTCAACGGCTGCTGAGTCCTAGAATACTTGTCCCCAAAATACAGTAGGTGCTCAATATGCACTTGTTGAAAGGGAGAAAGAAGGGAGGAAAAGAGAGAGGGGGAAAAGGAATCAGAGCTTCAGCAGACCTTGGAAGTGGCGTTCTCAGCTCCAGAGCCCAGGCTGACATGACTGCACCTCCCTGCCTCCTTTTGAGCCTGGCTGCAGGACCATTTCCTTTCATTCCTTCAGGACCTCTGCAAGTTTCCTAGGCAAAGAGGTGTTGACAAGGCTATGAAAATGCCCATGAGCTCATGGCCTCCTTTGCACACTTAGGGGCAGGTGTCCCGGGGTCCACAAAGAGCGAGCCATGTCTCCTCCCACTTAAAAGCTTCCATTGTCCCCACCGCAGATATAAAGCCAGAAAAGGATGTATGTAGCCACAGTCCAAAGCCCACATGTGCCCTGTGCCCACCGTAATAACTCGCAAGTGCTGCTAATCTGCATTTTGACCAGGAGAACTTTGGTGCCCACTCAGAAAAGTCATTTGCATCCTGCATGCAGGGCCCCTGACTGCTATATTAATCTCCCCGTTTCTCCCTTCCTGAGTCATCTAATATTGCTGCTGGCTAATTAAAACATCAAAGCGCCAAGTACAACAGCCCTGCCAGAAGCCTCCTAATGCCTGGTTTCAAGTGTGCAATCCAGTGAAACCCAGGGTGGAGGGGGGCACGGCTCACACTCGGGCAGCCAACTACTTGACTCTTAACAACCACCCCTCACACATCTGGGACCTCCACAGATGGCCTCTTTTATTAGTCCTGTTATCTCGTTCCTCCCACTCCCTGGCGATGAAGACTGTCGGCTGCTGCCCACAGGCCGCACCCTGCTCCTCCTCCTCATGCCTGGCCCCCCACCCTCTGAGTCCTGGGCCCAGACCCGATGTCATCACCACATCTGAAACCGGGTGTGTAGGGAGAATGGCTGGGGTGCCTTCCTCTGCGCAAGGTAGGATTTTTTTTTCCTCAATGATACAGGTTGTCGGCATGATCAGAGGAATGTGTTTACTACAAAGCCCTGCCCAGATGTGACTTTCATCACCTCCAAAACTCCTCCTGGAAGAGACAGGAGGGGAGACAGGATCCTAAAGAAGTGTTTAGGGTGCCTGGTCAGGCCTTTGAACAAAGCGGGGTTGTTTGTATGCAGATTGCTAAGGAAACATGGGCACAATAACTGAGACAGAGACTATCAATGAGAAACAAAGGGAAGAACTCATCCAAACCTTTATCATGCTCCGAGTGTGGTAGTGTAGTAATAATACTTGCAGAAGTAATAATAGTAATAATAATACAAGTAATAATATAGGTAATATAAGTAATAATAGTAATACAAGTAATAATACAAGTAGTAATAATACAAGTAATACAAGTAATAATGCTTGCAGAAGCATTGCAGTACTACTAGTAATACTAATACTTCTAATACTATAAGTTGGGCTAGTGGTCACATAATAATAACATTTATAATAATAAATAATGGCTAACATTTAGGGGGTGACTGATCATCCAAGTAAGAGATGACTTGGTCAGGGCGCTGGCCAGTGGAAGGGGAGAGGAGTGAATGGATTCTAGAGCTAGTTAAAAAGCTAAGATGGGTGATCACCAGTGATGAGTTGGGTGTGGGAGATAGAGAAGAGGCTGATGACTAAGATAGCTCCCACCTGTGGCGTGTCCAGCACAGATGGTTGGTAGCACCCAGCACTGAGGAGGACCAGATCTGGCCAGGGCGGGGAGACGAGGAAGATTATGAATCCTGTCACCTTCCGCGGGTTCCCTGTGCTGCCACAGCCTGCACTCTTCCGGAGCCATCTTTAACAGTGGCCCACCCTTCCCCCACCTCCTGTTCCCCAGGCTCCAACATGGTGCCATGAACACTTCAACACAGGACTCTTATTCCACTGGCTGCGAAGGTGGCCATGATAGTTCTCTTAACTTAGGATCTTTGCATGATCTGTTCTCTCTGCTTGTAAGACCTTGCTTCCTCTTCTTTGCCTGTCTAGGACGTACTCATCTTTTGGTCTTAATCTAGAAGTTAGATGTCTCTTCTATGCGCTCCCACCTCCCCTGTGCTGCCAAGGTCCCATGTAATGGCATCCATTGTGCTAAATCGATTGCCATGGCTCATTCAGTTTTTATCACCTCCTACAGGACTGTGAGTCCGTGGGAGCTCACATCCATCTAGTTTGTCCTATGGTCTTGGTCTCTGCTGCCTGACCTGGCACATAGGAACTACTCAATAAACGTGTTAAATGAATGAATTATTCCTAATGGCCAAGAGGCAGGATAGTCAAGCTGTTAAGGACATGGTTTGATAGCCAGACTGCCTGGATTGGACTCCTTTCTTCAGCTTATTAGCTCTGCGATCTTGGGCAACTTAACCTCTCTGTGCCTCAGTTTCCTAATCTGTAAAATGGAGATAATAAGGTTGTTGCTTGGCACATAATAAGTGCTCATTTAATGTTAGTTATCAGTATTAGTCCTTCGCAGTTCTTTGTGACTTCTATCCTGGACTTAGCACCTTTAATCATAATTCACAGCTACCTTCACCAGCCTGAGCTCCTCCAAGTCAGTGAGATGGGTGCCCTGCCTCCTTTCTGATTTTATCTCCTTACACTTGCCCTCATGCATACACTGCAGCCACAGTCAACCTCCTTGCTGGTCCTTTGAACTTAACAAGCTCATTCCCACATCAGTGCCTTTGCACTTGCCCTTCTCCCCTCCGGTTAGTTACAGTCACCTCCCCATTTTCTATTCTTATCATCACCTGGAATTATGCTGATCCTATGTTAGTTTACTTACTGTTTATCTCCACCTCCACCACATAACACTTCAGAGAGCAAGGTCCCTGTCTGTCTTCTTCACTGCTGAATCCCCAGTGCCTATTTATTGAGCATGTATTATAATAGGTGCTCAATAAATACTAGTTGAATGTATGAATACCCTGCCTTAAGGTCACTGTGCACTGATATACTCTTTGCATGAGTGTCACTTAACATTGGCTCATCTTCTCCCTGACCTTGCTTGGCTTTCGCATCAGGGTGCGCCTGCTGCCCCTCCCTTAGAGTTACTAAGTGACCAATGCTTGCCTGATGCATGTGTGTGCCTGTGCCCAGGCAGGTAGACAATAACCCAGGAGCATCCAAGACAGATGTGATCCTAGGCCAGGTGCGATGGCTCACACCTGTAATCCCAACACTTTGGGAGGCTGAGGCAGGAGGATTACTTGAGTCTAGGAGTTCAAGACCAGCCTGGGCAACATAGTAAGACCCCTGTATCTACAAAAAATACAAAAAAATAGCTGGGCATGGTGGCATGCACCTGTAGTCCCAGCTACTTGGGAGGGTGAGGTGGGAGGATCACTTGAGCCTAGGAAGTCAAGTCTACAGTGAGCTATGATTGCACCACTGTACTCCAGCCTGTGTGACAGAGCGAGACCCTGTCTCAAAAAAAAAAAAAAAAAGACAGATGTAATCCTTATCAGTGAGGTCTAAAATGAATGGGCCAACACTGGTCAGCCTGAGACTTATCCCCACTCACCTGCTGGTCAAATTGTTTGCAGAGTGAAGACAAATGGGGGACTAAAGTTCCCCATAAACAGGCTCTTCCATGGCTTCTTTCCATGTAGGTGTTCAAGACAGAGGGGACGGTAAGTGCAAAGTCCCGGAGGCAGGAATGAGCCTGGAAGTTTTAAAAGTCAGAAACCAGAAATTTGGGGGCAATATTCTTTGCCTCAAATTTTTTCAATTTATTTTATTTTATTTTATTTCATTATTATTTTTCTGAGATGGCGTCTTATTCTGTCTCCCAGGCTGGAGTGCAGTGGTGTGATCTTGGCTCACTGCAACCTCTGCCTCCCAGATTCAAGCGATTCTCCTGCCTCGCCTCAGCCTCCCAAGTAGCTGAGATTACAGGCATGCGCTACCACGCCCGGCTAATTTTTGTATTTTTTAATAGAGACGAGGTTTCACCAAGTTGGCCAGGCTGATCTCAAATTTCTGATCTCAAGTGATCCGCCCGCCTCAGGCTCCCAAAGTGCCAGGATTACAGGTGTGAGCCACTGTGCCTGGCCCAAAATTTTTCAGTTTAAATCTTTGTTTTCTCAGTCCTTGCCAGAAATGGTGAGTTTGGACTGTCACAGAAAGGCCTAGAAATCCAAGTAAATCGACCCAGCTTTAGGTTTGATTCCCCGGTGCTAGGGGCTATTATCATTCAAAGAGGCTGATGGTGTCCTTTCAGTCATGTGTTCATTCAACAAATGTTCACCGAGTCCTTACTCAGTGTGTCAGACCCTATTGAACCAGAGAGACCACCTTTGAGTTCCTGATCCCTCTCCCCAGAGCAGAACCCAAGAGGCTCTTCCATGGTGTTTCTTTCCACGTAAGTGGGGAAATCAGGTTCCCAGGAACCTTGTACATGTCAACCAGGGAGGGCTGGATCTTACTCTGGATATAGACAATTGGTGACTCAAGGCAGATCCCAGGAAGAACAATGGCTCTCCCAGCCTCCGTGGAGACAATGTTACAGTCCACTCAAGGCCCTGCCTCATCTTCCACCTTCATTCTCTCCTTCAGCCCCCTGCCTCAGGAAAACAGTCCCCCACAAAGAATGGCAGCCCCTCCAAGTGTCCACGCTTCCTCAAAGTCAAGAACTGGGAGACTGACGTGGTTCTCACTGACACCCTCCACCTTAACAGCACATTGGTGAGTACCCCAGCGGGGTATAGACAAGGGGGTGCAGCTGCATCACTGTCCACATTTGGAGTCGGATAAGTCTTTGTTGTGGGGGCTGTCCTCTGTTGAAGGGTGTTGAGCACCACCCCTGACCCTTACTCCCTAGATGTTAGTACATCCCCTTCCAGGTTGTGACAACCAAAAATGTCTCTGACAGCAGAAGCACCGCCCTCTTGGACAAACACTGCCATTTTAAGTTCCAGCTCCCTTTCTAACCTCATGCATTTCAAGGAAATCACCTCCCTTCTAACAACAAGCAGCCAGAAAAGGCAGACAGTAAAACACAGATAAGACAACTCAGACACAGAGGGAGGGGAAAAAGTCTCTTGGGTAACCACCAAACTTCACACTCATATAATAGGCTCCAGTAAAACAGTGGGCCTTAATAGCATATTCCTTTCCCTTTAGATGCACTAAGATAGGGAAGCTAAAAGCAGACTTGGGGGATATGCCTGCAGCTGCAGGAAAATGTATGGGAACAGACACAAAAATTCTCCCTCCCAGATAAGCAGACAAAGAGACACAGAAACATTTCAAGCTTGTGATAAACTCTATCACCCTAAACCCTTAAATACTCTTAGTCTGTAGAAAAGAGTGCTCCTCATTAAGACAAACACCTAATGTATACAGGGCTTAAAACCTAGATGATGGGTTGTTAAGTGCCCACCATGGCACATGTATACCTATGTAACAAACCTGCACATGTATCCTGGAACTTAAAGAAAGAAAAAAGAGTGCTCCTAACCTAACTCAGCCAGAAGCCCCTCTAAGGTTTATTCTTTAAAATAAACCTGTCTCTGATTGTTAAGCCACTTTTCATGTTTCTTTCTTCCTTCTTCAACACTTGCAGTCTCCAAGACATTACCTAACATCCCCTGGGTAAGAAATTCACCCCTGTTTGAGAACCACTGGTGAATTCTCACTCTCTTACGTAAATGCTTTTTATTTGTGAACCCGGTATGCAAAAGAATCTAAGAAGAGTTGCTGTTTGTGAATACCCTCTCTGTCTCTCATAGTCTGACCACTGGTGGAGTATTGAACAAACCCTTCCTTGATTTCACAGTGTGTCCTCAATATTTTTATTTCATATTTTTAATAGTCAACAAACCGCTATATTGTTTTAAATTTTTGTTGAACCTGGGCCTCTTGGAGGAATGGTATCTGCAAGCTATTACAATGTAACAAATTGCCCTGAAACTTATTGGGTGAAAACAACTATTAAAACTATGTATAATTTTTCAAAAGTCTACGGATTGGCTGGGTGGTTTAGTGATCTGGTCCAGACTCTGTTGATTTTGGTGAGGCTTTCTCGTACATCTGTAGGTACGTCTGAGGGGTCAACTAAGGTCAGGGTGGTCTAGGATGGTCCTGGCTGAGATAACTCAGCCCTGTTCCATGTGGTCTCTCCTCTTCCAGCAAGCTGGCTTGGGCTTGTTCACATGTAGTTGCAGGATTCTAAGAGGATGAGCAGAAACATGCAAGAACTCTTGAGGCCTAGACTCAGAATTGTCACAGGGTCATTTCTGCCACATCCTAAGGGTCAAACCAGCCCAGAGTCAAGAGGTTAAGGGATAGGCTCCACTTCTTCATGGAGAATTGCTGTAAAGCCACATCACAAAGGATGTGAATACAGGGAGGGGAAAAATTAGGGCCCTATTTTGCAATCAATCTATCATAGATGCATTCAAATGAGTTACTGTAGCCACTGTATTAGTTCCTCTTTGATCATCATGCAAAATCTAAAAATATTTCAGATTTTAGTACCAGTGATTCTGATTCCTAGTCAAAAAGCTTCTGTTTCCAAGATGAGTAGAGCAAATACTTTAGGAACCTGAAAATGCTACTTAGTGTTCCTTAACATGGCTATGACCATATCCAGCAAGGATTTGAAGCTGGTACTTGAGAAATTGCCTCTGGGAATTAAGGGCCAGGTAAATTCAACCATGAATATGAGATCCAAGCCCACAGCCTAACACCTGCCACTCTTGGGTAAAACCAAGCAATAGCCCAAATCTCTTGATCTTCCAGGAAACGGGATGCACTGAGTACATCTGCATGGGCTCCATCATGCTTCCTTCTCAGCATATACGGAGGCCTGAAGATGTCCGCACAAAAGAACAGCTCTTCCCTCTCGCCAAAGAGTTTATTGATCAATACTATTCATCAATTAAAAGGCAAGTGTATGTCAATTCTGGGGAGCCCAAGGTAAGTTATCGAATGCTGGAGACAAAGATGTCAGCCCCAACTTTGCAAACCAAGGCCAAAGCACAAGGCCAAAGCACAAGGCCTCTGCCATACACAGAGGCTTAAAACTGGCTACCCACAGGTCACATCTGTTCCCCAGAAGTGCTTTTGTTTCACCTGCAAAGGGCTGCTTATAATTTGAAAAATTTCAAGCAATTCCATGCCTAGATACATACCCTAGAGAAAATCTCACACCTGTTCACAAGAAACCATCAGTAAGAATGTTCACTGAAACATTGTTTGTAGCAGGAAAAAATTAACATTAAAGATCCAACAAGATACCAGGCACAGTGGCTCACGCCTGTAATCCCAGCGCTTTGGGAGACCAAGGCGGCAGATTGCTTGAGCCCAAGAATTCAAGACCAGCCTGGCCAACATGGTGAAACCTTACCTCTACTAAAAATCCAAAAATTAGCAGGGCATGGTGGTGCACAGTTATAATCCTAGCTACTTGGGAGGCTGAGTCATGAGAATCGCTTGAACCCAGGAGATGGAGGTTGCAATGAGCCAAAATCACACCACTGCACTCCAGCCTGGGTGAATAGAGTGAAACTCCATCTCAAAAAAAAAAAAAAAAAGAAAAAGAAAAAGAAAAGAAAAAGAAACCACATAAATGCCATCAACAGGAGAATGGGTAAGTTGTGGTATATTCCAGTGATAGAATACTATACAACCATAAAAATCAAAGGGATCAGTGCTCTGCATGTTAATGGAACTGCAGTTCATAGCTAACTTTGAGCAAAAGAAAGGATAAATTATAAAAGGATACATCCAGTATAGCACCATTTATATGAATTTTTTTATTGATGTATTTTTTTGAGACAGAGTCTTGCTCTGTCACCCAGGCTGGAGTGCAATGGCATGATCTTGGCTCACTGCAACCTCTGCCCCCTAGACTCAAGCAATTCTCTGCCTCAGCATCCTGAGTAGCTGGGATTACAGGCATGCGCCCCCACACCCAGCTAATTTTTGTATTTTTTGTAGAGACAGAGTTTTGCCACATTGGCCAGGCTGGTCTCAAATTCCTAGCCTCAAGTGATCCACCCTCCTCGGCCTCCCAAAGTGCTGGGATTATGTAAGCCACCAAACCCAGCCTATATGAATGCTTTAAACATGCAGAATGACATTGTACATGGTTGAAGGATAGATACACATGTGGCAAAGATATAAACAAGTGTGTGAGAATGGTAAACGCCAGGTTCAACGTAGCAGTCACTTCTGGGGAGAGAATTGTCTACCTTGGGGAAGCCTTCCCCAAGAAACTATTACATTATTTTTTAGGCTTGGGACATGGGGGTTTATTATATTATCCTATATACCTTTCTGTAAACCAAAAATTTTTCGTAGAAATTTTTTTTAACTTTCTAAAATTGAATTCACTGCCAATATTTAAAAATTAGAAGAGTTCCCTTTAAAAGTCAGATTTCCAGTTTCTCTGGAAAGATTTGGCAGTCATGGGCCCCCGCTCCTGTCAGGTGACAAGTGGCAGGAGTGGAGTCATGGCTGCCCGCTTTGGAAAAGGCCTGGCTCACCTGTTTGCCACAGTCCCCACCCAGCTGGTTGAGTTGTATGTACAATGTTCAGCCTTTGTGGGCATTTGAGTTTGCAATGTCTGCTTTATCTTGCATCCAGAAATCAAACTGTTGCATTCAGAAGTCAACTTGGAATTTTTTGTAGCTTCCAGCCTCTTGGAATAGCTCTCCCCTTCCACCAACTTCTAATTCAGAAGACGGGGTGATGTTCCCATGTCCCTTCCTCTTCATTCAGATTTGGCTCCAAAGCCCACATGGAAAGGCTGGAAGAGGTGAACAAAGAGATCGAAACCACTAGCACCTACCAGCTCAAGGATACAGAGCTCATCTACGGGGCCAAGCATGCCTGGCGGAATGCCTCGCGCTGTGTGGGCAGGATCCAGTGGTCCAAGCTGCAGGTAGGTGGTGAAGTCAGATACCTTGAAGAGCCCATAAATGAAGGAAGAGGGGAATGGGAGTGGATGGAGCTTTAAAAAGGATAAGGTTCTATCAAGTGTACCTGGTAGCCATGGTGACCTATCAGATGGTGGTCATGGGGTCCCACATTCTAAGATCACAGCCAGCTCTAAATGATAATCATGTCTTATTTAGCCAACGCAGTGCTTTTGCAAAAATGAACTTGCATATCTCTTGGAAGGGAGGGCTTATACTTTTCAGTTGACCACAGACCTCACCATTCCCTTTTGTCTTGCACCTACTCAGCTTATTTATCTGCCTACTCCCTGAAGGCATTCGTTTCTGTGTCCCTTGGTTATGATTTTATTTTAGGAAATAGTTTAAAGTTGGAAGTAGATTTGTTATCAAGATCAGGGGGATTTTGTTTGATTTTTGTTCTTTTTTTTTTTTTTAATCCCTAATCCCTAGTAACCTAACAGAAAATGTAACCAACACATTTAAACTCCCCTTCATTTACTATTCCTTTCCCATGTTCACTTACATGCCATGCCTACTTTTAGGGGAATTTTTTTTTTTTTTTTCCTGCTCAAATTGGCCTTTGTTATTAGGATAGAAAAGAGAAAATATAAAATGCAGCCTGGGACTCAGTAATGAGGTGCCCACTTCACCAATGGAGCAGTAGCTGGAGTGGGATCTGGGTTCTCCTAAAATGGGAAGATTACGCTGGGGAACTAGGGAGGGAAAGAAGAGGCAATCAGTTCCACCCTGCGCCTCTTCCAGGTATTTGATGCTCGCGACTGCACCACAGCCCATGGGATGTTCAACTACATCTGCAACCACGTCAAGTATGCCACCAACAAAGGGAACCTCAGGTGAGCTGACCAGCTGGGCATTGGGGAGCAGGGGGTCAAAAGTCCCCACAGCATCGTACTTTGACTCTGGAGTCAGCTCACCTGCCAGGGAAATACTCGTCATCTCAGGGAGACAGGCCAAGCAGGGAGAGGTGTCCTGGCATCTTTTTTTTTTTTTTTTTTTTTTTGAGACAGTCTTGCTCTGTCACCCAGGCTGGAGTACAGTGGTGTGATCTCAGGTCACTGCAACCGCTGCCTCCCAGATTCAAGCGATTCTCCTGCCTCAGCCTACTGCGTAGCTGGGACTACAAGCACCCACCACCACACCTGGCTAATTTTTTTTATTTTTAGTAGAGACAGGCTTTCATGATGTTGACCATGCTGGTCTCAAACTCCTGACCTCAAGTGATCCACCCGCCTCGGCCTCCCAAAATGCCAGGATTACAGGCATGAGCCACTGCATCTGGCCCCAGCATCTTTATTCCATACCCCATGCCATGTTCTTTCTTTTCTGGGGCAAGTGGACTCCTGTGTGGTTGGCAAAACTACAGCAGCAAACATCATGTTCAACCCACAGTTCAGCATCCTTCGTGGAGATGACAGGAACAAATAGTTGAGATTCCCAGGAATCGGAAAATCCTATTGCTGGTGGTGACCTGCTTTTACTGTGTCTTGCTCTGTCGCCTGGAGACAAACCAAACCAAATCTTCCTTGGTTTAAAAGGCAATTTCTCTTGCCAATGTGATGGGAACTGCCCCTTCAGGTTCCACCCAGCCAAGCCACGCCTTGGACTCCTCTTCAACAATACAAAGAACAAAGCCACAGGGAGCAGGCCGAGGCAGGCAGACATCCACGTGGCTGGTGGCGGCCACGCTGGCAAGTCTCAGCTGGGAGAGGGACAGGTGGAAGGGAACAGCTGGGGCCCCACAGACAGCCGGCTACACTTGTTGACTCTGCTGGCTCACTGCTGCCATAGCATCTGTTCCCAGCCACTGAGCACCAGTCCCCTCTTGGAGCCACACCGGATCACTGTAGGGATATTCCCACAAGCCCCCGGGCTTCAATGAGTTCATCCAAAAGTGGCTTCTCTGCATGAAGCATGAGTTTTCTTGGATGTGTCTCTTCTCTTCCTTAAGAAGGAAATGGGGTTTGCCAATTTTCTGAGTTCACCAGTAAGAAAAGGGCCTGTAATCTAAGCCTGGACCCACATGAGGAATTGGTATTTAGGTCTCTTTCCCAAGACAACTCTTTTCCTGGAGACCTCACCCCTTAAAGAATATTAAAGAACCCCCCCGTGTCTCTGGACCCGGTTAGGCCAGGTCCTCAAGGAGTTTATGGGTTCTTGGGCTTTCTGGTGTATTTCCTTTTTTTTTTTTTTTTGAGACAGAGTCTTGCTCTGTCACCCAGGTTGGTGGAGTACAGTGGCACGATCTTGGCTCACTGCAACCTCTACCTCCCAGGTTCAAACAATTTTCCTGCCTCAACCTCCCGAGTATCTGGGATTACAGGTACGCACCACCATGCCCAGCTAAATTTTGTATTTTTAGTAGAGACAGGGTTTCACCACGTTGGCCAGGCTGGTTTCAAACTCCTGACCTCAGCTGATTTACCTGCCTCGGCCTCCCAAAGAGCTGGGATCACAGATGTGAGCCACCACGCCTAGTCTCTTCTGGTAGTTTTCACATGGGGCTGTGAGCAGGCTCTGAGCATCGTCACCCCAAGCCCAGCAGTGCACCTCCACTTTTTTCACTGCTGTATTAGGGGGTCTTTGTGAGATCTATTAAAGAAAACATTCAGCAGATTCTTTTTCTTTTTATAATTTTTAACCCTTATGTCTGAAAACGATGAGAACTATGTAAGAATGTATACCATGCAGCCGGGTGCTGTGGCTCACGCCTGAAATCTCAGCAAGATGGGAGGCCAAGGTGAATGGATCACTTGAGCTCGAGTTCGAGACCAGCCTGGGCAATGTGGTAAAACCCCATCTCTACAGAAAATGCAAAAAATTAGCAGGACGTGCTGGAGTGTGCCTGTAGTCTCAGCTACTTGTGAGACTGAGGTGGGAGGATTGCTTGAACCCAGGAGGTGGAGGTTGCAGTGAGCAGAGGTGGAGGCTGCACTCCAGCCTGGGTGACAGAGTGAGACTGTCTCAAAAAAAAAAAATGTATATCATGTTATAGGAATAATCGATGCATAAGAGGGGAAGGATAGCAGAGAGAAGAGAGGGAGAGATGCAGGTTTACACTGTGCTCAGGGATGTAGAGAGTAGAGGCATAGATATGTGTTCTGGTTCCTCCGTTGGTCTCAGTTTCTGCACATAGAGTAGGCATCACACCCCACTCACTGTGTGTGATTCTGGTGTTTCTAAACACACTTTAAAAATATCCGCATTACACAAACACCCTTTATCGGCTGTTCAACCAGAGAAACAGCAATGTGTTTTAGTGCTGGAGGGAAAACTGTTTGACTCACTCTGTGTTCATCTCCAAGATGGCGCCTCTGTTAAGAGATCTTTAAGAGCATCTTTGACTCCATGTGATTTTGGCCTTCAGCCTGGATTCTAGACTCACCTTCAGCTGTGATGCATCACCCCTGCAGAATTACATGCTACATTGTCTTGTGTAGAGAGTAAGACCTAAAAACCATGCTCAGAAAGAAGGCCCTGTGAAGCTAGATGAGACAGGGGTTGCTGTATGGAGGAAGCGGATTTGAATCAGGTCTTGAACTTGGACGTAAAATGGAAGAGGGGGGTTCCAGCCAAGGGGATCAGCAGGGACACAGTTCTGGACAGAAATGTTTATGTGAGAAGATCTAGAAGCAACGAGTTAGACCCGAGATGCCATCTTTATGTTGACACAAGAAGCCAGGACCGTGTTTCCATAGCCTGGGATGGGGGACCAATGAGTCCAGCTGGCAAGAGCTCCTGCCGTAATATGACATTGAACTACATTGTGAGAAAGTTATTTTCCTTTTTTTTTTTCTTTTTTTTTTTCCAATCCTGATGATGATGTCGAGGAGAAAGGCTCAGTTTGGTGCTAAGATATTGTTAACACCTAATACTTGTTGATCTCCCTTTTAACAGAGAGACCAGGGCACCAGATAGGACCTTCAGCAGACAACAGCTTTCCACAATTAATAAAAGAATACAGCCTTCACTGTTGCCTGTTTAGGCAGGCGAAGCCAATGGCTGGTGACCTGCAGTTTTCTTTTAAATAAATAAATGTGAATGCAAATGCAAGCTGATTGCTTTTTAATCAGAAGTCTATAAACTTTGGTTTGGTAAGGGGGGTGGGCAAAGTAGATGAGAATTAATGATGACTGGGAGAAGACTGGAATCCGGATTCTGCAGCGCATTACTATTATTTTTTTTTTCTTTTTTTTTTTTTTTTTGAGATGGAGTCTTGCTCTGTTGCCAGGCTGGAGTGCAGTGGTGCGATCCCGGTTCATTGCAACCTCCACCTTCCGGGTTCAAGCGATTCTCCTGCCTCAGCCTCCCGAGTAGCTGGGACTACAGACATGCACCACCACGCCCAGCTAATTTTTGTATTTTTAGTAGAGACAGAGTTTCACGATGTATGCCAAGGTGGTCTCCATCTCTTGTCCTCGTGATCCGCCTGCCTTGGCCTCCCAAAGTGCTGGGATTATAGTCATGAGCCACCATGCCTGGCCTGTAGTGCATTCTTTTCTTATTTTTATTTTATTTTTATTTTTTGAGATGGAGTCTCACTCTGTCGCCCAGGCTGGAGTGCAGTGGTGTGATTTCAGCTTACTGAAACCTCTGCCTCCAATGTTCAAGCGATTCTCCTACCTCAGCCTTCCAAGTAGCTAGGATTACAGGCATGCACCAACACACCCAGCTAATTTTTTGTATTTTTAGTAGAGACAGGGTTTCACTATGTTGGCCAGGCTAGTCTCGAACACCTGACCTCATGATCCACCCGCGTCGGCCTCCCCAAGTGTTGGGATTATAGGGGTGAGCCACTGCCCCCGGCACATAGTGCATTCTTAAGGGGAAACAAGGTCTGATGTTGCCATGGAAATAACTGGCTGCAAAATAACTCTTTGGAAGACTGGCTCAAGTTAATATTATTTAAAAGTCTCCAGCTAGAAAGAGATTCGTTCCTTCAGCATGGTGGCATGGGGCCTCCCACCCCCTCCCACCGTTTTCCTCACACCATGGCCCCTCCCTTCCGACCGCCGCTCCTTTGGCGCTGAGGACCTTGGCACGGAGGTAATCCACCCCGAGCGTCAAGCGGCTGTGGCCCTGGGTGGCACCATGTTTAGTATATTCTCACAGCGCAAGTCCCGCCCTGATGCCGGGTGTTCCCGTCTCTCCACCACAGGTCTGCCATCACCATATTCCCCCAGAGGACAGACGGCAAGCACGACTTCCGAGTCTGGAACTCCCAGCTCATCCGCTACGCTGGCTACAAGCAGCCCGACGGCTCCACCCTGGGGGACCCGGCCAACGTGCAGTTCACAGAGGTGCGAGCGTTTGCGCCCCCTACCCTGCCCCAACATGGGCTCTTACGTCCCCAGACTTTTATCCACAGACTTTTTCGGGCTTAATACTGTCATCACAAGGACAGCCACCGATGGGGTCGTTTACTCTTCTCCAAACCTACTTCTCCATCAGGCTGTTCCCCATTCTAATTATTTTACAGCTGGACATTTGGTCACTTTCATGCCATTACCTCACTCAGCCCTCCTGATGGGAACTGTTCTCCCATTTCACAGATGGGTAGACCAAGTCTCACTAAGGCCAAGTGAGTTATTCAAGACTGCTAAATGGGCCGGGCGCGGTGGCTCACGCCTGTAATCCCAGCACTTTGGGAGGCTGAGGCGGGCGGATCGCCTGAGGTCGGAAGTTCGAGACCAGCTTGGCCAGCATGGTGAAACCCCGTCTCTACTAAAATACAAAAATTAGCTGGGCGTGGTGGCACATGCCTCTGTAATCCCAGCTACTCGGGAAGCTGAGACAGGAGAATCGCTTGAACCTGGGAGGCAGAGGTTGCGGTGAGCAGAGATCGTGCCATTGCACTCCAACCTGGGCAACAGAGTGAGACACCATCTCAAAAAAAAAAAAAAAAAAAAAAAAAAGACTGCTAAATGAGTAGAGAAGAAAAGCTAGAACTACAGTCCAAACCTCCTGCCTCTCACCAGGAAAGGAAGAGCCGAGAAATGGAAGCCATATCTGGCATCCACCTTTTCTGAGTTATGAGATATGTCAGTTTCATATTATTCATTCATTCATTTGTTGATACGACAGTTTGAGCCACCCGAGCCTTTGAGTAGGCTTGACTTTGCCTGTCACCAGTGTCACTACAGTTACTGGTAGCCCAAGTCAATTCATAAAAGCCACCAGGAAAGTGACTACCACCATCTCCCTGCCCAGGGTTCCTTCTAGGTGGTAGTGTGGGCAGGTAGCACAAGTAAGACATGGTAGCTTATACGGACCATGCCCACACGACAGCACAATCACATCCCGGGTCTAGAATGATCTCAGGCACACAGGCCTGCTACACCTTTCCTTTATTACCCAACTCATACCCTGCTGAGTTTCACTGTTGTCCTTTGCTCAAGCCCCTCCCCGGTGGTATCTCCTTGAAAATGTAGCTGGCAAAGCTAAGGGCTGCTCCACTCCTTCCTGGCTGCCAACTTTGTTTGCCTGTGGCTTTTCTTATGAAAATGTTATTCTCATGAGGAGGGGACTGTAACCAGGGCAACCAGGAGCTGCACCTGTGCCATTTTAGAGGCAGCCAGGCTCAGACTCCCTGCTCCACTTGGCTGAGCACTAACTGTGTACTTGGCTGACCTTGTCTTCGTGGTCACCAGAACATAAACGCCCCAAACTCTTCCTCTTGCTCCATCTCTGGAAACCTTGCTGAGCAGGATGTGTTCTCCTGTACCATGATTTGGTGCTTCCTCTTTTTACTAAGCACAAAGAATCATTCCAAACCTAACCATGCAATTTTACATTTTGAAACCCTCTAACCCTGCCCTAATAGGGACACCTGTGGCTGTTGGTCACTTGAAATGTGGCCAGTCCCAGTTGAGATGTGTCATAAGAGAAAATATACACTGGATCTCAAAGTCTGGGTCCAAAAAAGAGAGGGAAATAACTCATTGATCTTTTTTTTTCTTTTTTTTTTTTTTGAGACGGAGTCTCGCCCTGTTACCAGGCTGGAGTGCAGTGGTGCAATCTCAGCTCACTGCAACTCTGGGTTCAAGCAATTCTCCTGCCTCCACCTCCTGAGTAGCTGGGAGTACAGATGTGCACCACCATGCCCAACTAATTTTTTGTATTTTAGTAGAGACAGGGTTTCACCATGTTGGCCAGGATGGTCTCAATCTCCTGACCTCATGATCTGCCCACCTCAGCCTCCCAAAGTGCTGGGATTACAGGCATGAGCCACCACGCTCGGCCCATTGATCATTTTTTATGTTGAAATAGTAATAATATGGATACATTAGGGTAATATATTTATTAACAAATTAATAGATTCACTGGATTAATAAGTATATTTTTAATTTTAATGTTAAATATATTTAAATACACTCAATAGTTTATTATTAATAAATTAATGTTGATATTTAATGTATTATTTGATATATTTATTGGATGAATAAGTGTGTTACATATTTAATTTTAATGTCAAATATATAATTAGAATATGTGATAGTAATATTTTAATATACTATTAATAAATTAATATTAATATCAAGGACATTATTGAACTTTAAGATGAGTATATTATTAAAATTATTTTCTCCCATGATTTGAAGAAGCCTAGCAAAAAAAGATAAAATCAAAATTATTTTCACCGGTTTTTTTTTTTTCTAATGTGGCTACTAGAAAGTTTTCATTACTTACGTGGCTTGCATTATATTTTTATTGGACAGCTGCTGTAATATGTGCATTTTATACTGTAATTCTAATACATCTGCCTTCATCAAATTCAGCAGATTTTCTTTGTATCTTACAACACCTAATACAAACACAGAGCTGGCAACCTGCAGATGCACTTGTTAGTCAGATTCAGCCCTTGCCCTCTAGGAATTCCAGTGGGCAGGGAAGACCCGGAAAACAATGCTCAGTGCCAGAGGAAGGGTTTGCCCTCTGTCCTGTGGGCCCATGAGAAATCATGCTAGTTACTAGGTTAGTGCAAAAGTAATTGTGGTTTTTGCTATTGAAAGTAATGGCAAAACCCACAATTACTTTTGCACCAACCTAATACATGATGATGTCAGGGAGAACTTTATAAAGCAGGTGACGTGATCCAAGAGCCTCCAGAGGAAATGTCTCCTGGGGGCTTGCATTTGGATCTCTATCCACCCCACCCCCGCTTCCCACATAAGGCTCATGTTTGTAGGGTGTGGGGTACAGTGGCGTTACCTGGCCGGGTCTGCTTGCAGATTTGCATACAGCAGGGCTGGAAACCCCCGAGAGGCCGCTTTGATGTCCTGCCGCTCCTGCTTCAGGCCAACGGCAATGACCCTGAGCTCTTCCAGATTCCTCCAGAGCTGGTGTTGGAAGTTCCCATCAGGCACCCCAAGTAAGAGGGACCGGCAAGGGGTGGGAGAGGGTGAGTGGGTTTGCCCAGTGCCCCTCTTTGCCCAGCCCCATCCCCCCTGGCTTTCTTTCTAGTCCAGACAGAAGCTGAAAGGGGAAAGGAGGGCTTGGTTCCTGTCCTCACTGCGGGCTTGGGCAGAGTGAGTTCCCTCAAGGAGCAAAAAGACCTCTTTGACCAGCCTGGAGACCACCACCTTTTCTGAACCATCTCACTCCTAAGCCATTAACAAGGACCTGCCCTTCTTCCAGCCCTAAGCATTGAAAGAGCAGAAGCACCATACTGTCTTGTTGTGAGCATGCTTTTTCTTTTCCTGTTCCTTTTTCTTTTCTTTTTTTTTTTTTTTTTTTTTTTGAGACAGGGTCTGCCGCTGTTGCCCTGGCTGGAGTGCAGTGGCACCAACGTGACTCATTGCAGCCTCAACCTGCTGGGCTCAAGTGATCCACCCGCCTCAGCCCCTGCAAGTAGCTAGAATTACAGCCACACACCGCCATGCTTGGCTAATTTTTGTATTTTTTGTAGAGACAGGGTTTTGCCATGTTGTCCAGGCCGGTCTTGGACTCCTGGGTTCAAGTGATCCTCCCGCCTCAGCCTCCCAAAGTGCTGGCATTACAGGCATGAGCCACTGTACCTGACCCACATTTTCAATTGAGAGAACTGTTTAAAACTCTATAGGATCTGATGATCCAGTCCTGTAGAGTTTTAAACAGTTCTCTCAATTGAAATGCAAATCAAAACGACAATGAGATAGCATCTCACCTCAGTTACAATGGCTTATCCAAAAGACAGGCAATAACAAATGCTGGCAAAGATGTGGAGAAAAGGGAACCCCTGTACACTGTTGGTGGCAATGTAAATTAGTACAACTACTATGGAGAACACTTTGGAGTTCCTCACAAAACTAAAAATTGAGCTACCATATGATCCGGCAATCCCACTGCTGGGTATATACCCAAAAGAAAGGAAATCAGTATATCGAAGAGATATCTGCACACCTGTGTTTCTTGCAGCACTGTTTACGATAGCTGCAACACTAAGGAAGCAACTTAAGTGTCCATTAACAGGTGAATAGATAAAGAAAATGTGGCACAGATACACAATGAAGTACTATTCAGCCGTAAAAAAGAATGAGATCCAGTCATTTGCAATGACATGGATGGAACTGGAGATCATTACGTTAAGTGAAATAAAGCAGGCAGAGAAAGGCAAACATCACATGTTCTTACTTATTTATAAGATTTAAAAATCAAAACAATGGAACTCGTGGATATAAAGAGTAGAAGGATGGTTACCAGAGGCTGGGAAGGGGGTGAGGGGAAGATTGGGACAGTTAAGAGGTATATAAAGGCCGGGCGCGGTGGCTCAAGCCTGTAATCCCAGCACTTTGGGAGGCCAAGACGGGTGGATCACAAGGTCAGGAGATCGAGACCATCCTGGCTAACACAGTGAAACCCCGTCTCTACTAAAAAATGCAAAAAAACTAGCCGGGCGGGTTGGCGGGCGCCTGTAGTCCCAGCTACTCAGGAGGCTGAGGTAGGAGAATGGCGTAAACCTGGGAGGCAGAGCTTGCAGTGAGCTGAGATCCGGCCACTGCACCCCAGCCTGGGCAACAGAGCAAGACTCCGTCTCAAAAAAAAAAAAAAAGAGGTATATAAAAAAAAATAGAGGCCTGGCACAGTGGCTCATGCCTGTAATTCCAGCACTTTGGGAGACCAAAGCAGGAGAATCACCTGAGGTCAAGAGTTCGAGGCCAGCCTGGCCAATATGGCAAAACTCTCTACTAAAAATACAAAAATTCCCTGGGCATGGTGGCACGTGCCTATAATCCCAGCTACTTGGGATGCTGAGGCAGGAGAATTGCTTGAACCTGGGAAGCAGAGGTTGCAGTTGAGCCCAGATCATGCCACTGCACTCCAGCCTGGGCAACAGAGCAAGACCCCATCTCAAAAAAAATAAAATAGAAAGAATGAATACAACCTATTATTTGATAGCACAACAGGGTGACTCTAGTCAATAATAACATAATTGTACATTTTAAAATAAAGAGTGGGCCGGGCGCGGTGGCTCACGCCTGTAATCCCAGCACTTTGGGAGGCCGAGGTGGGCGGATCACAAGGTCAGGAGATCGAGACCACAGTGAAACCCCGTCTCTACTAAAAATACAAAAAAAAAAAATTAGCCGGGCGCGGTGGTGGGCGCCTGTAGTCCCAGCTACTCAGGAGGCTGAGGCAGGAGAATGGCGTGAACCCGGGAGGCGGAGCTTGCAGTGAGCCGAGATCGCGCCACTGCACTCCAGCCTGGGTGACAGCTCGAGACTCCGTCTCAAAAAAAAAATAAAATAAAATAAAATAAAATAAAATAAAATAAAGAGTGTAATTGGATTATTTGTAACTCAAAAGATAACTGCTTGAGGGGATGGATACCCCATTCTCCATGATGTGCTTATTTCACATTGTAGGCCTGCGTCAAAACATCTCATGTACCCCATAAATACATGCACCTGCTATGTACCCACAAAAATGAAAAACAATGATAAAAAAAAAACTCTACAGAACTTGGTGTGGATCAAGTTCAAAAGGAATTTGGAGTCATAAAGTTGCTTCACGGTCTCAGGCCAGCAACACAAATAGCATTTGTCCTTTGAGAATGAAAGACACTGGCTGTGAGGCACTAGACTCAAACCTGGGATTGAATAAAATCAAGGGGGTTGCTAACACACTCAATAATAATCAAAATAAATATAAGAATGCAATTTTTTTTTTTTTTTTTTTTTTTTTGAGACGGAGTCTCGCTGTGTCTCCGAGGCTGGAGTGCAGTGGCGCGATCTCGGCTCACTGCAAGCTCCGCCTCCCGGGTCCACGCCATTCTCCCGCCTCAGCCTCCCAAGTAGCTGGGACTACAGGCGCCCGCCACCACGCCCAGCTAGTTTTTTGTATTTTTAGTAGAGACGGGGTTTCACCATGTTAGCCAGGATAGTCTTGATTTCCTGACCTCATGATCCACCCGCCTCGGCCTCCCAAAGTGCTGGGATTACAGGCTTGAGCCACCACGCCCGGCCAAGAATGCAATATTTTTAAATCAAAATTAATGTTTCATTTTATTTTTCTAATTGATGTATAATTGCATATATTCATGAGATATATAATGATGTTTTAATATATATAATGTGTAGTGATCAGATCAGGGTAATTAACACACCCATTGTCTCAAACACTTATCCTTTGTATTGGAAACATTCAATATCCTTTCTTCTAGCTATTTGAAAATGTATGTTAATGTTAACTATAGTCATCCTACAGTGGTATAGAACAGTAGAACTTATTCATTTCTAGCTGTAATTTTGTATCCTTTAGCAAATCACTCCCCATTCCCTCTTCTCCCTCCACCTCCCAGCCTCCAGCATCCTCTGTTCTACTTTTTACTTCTATGAGATCAATTTTTTTTTTTAGCTTCTACCTATGAGTGAGAATATTCAGTGTTTAACTGTTGGTTCCTGGTTCATTTCACTTAACATAATGTCTTCCAGTTCTATCCATGTTGCTGTGAGTGACATGGTTTCATTCTTTTTTATGGCTGAATGGTATTCCAGTGTGGGGGGAGAGAGAGAGAGAGAGAGAGAGAGAGATAATTAATTTGGAGTTCATGACTCCAAATTTCTTTTGAACTTGATCCATACCAGACCTGGTAGAGTTTGGTTTTTTTTAATTATTACTTTTAATTTTTGTGGGTAGATAGTAGGTGTATATATTTTTATATATGTATTTATCTATATATTTATGTGGTACATAAGACGTTTCGATATGGGCATGCAATGTGAAATAAGCACATCATGGAGAATGGGGTATTTATCCCCTCAAACATTTATCCTTTGGGTTACAAACAATCGAATTATACTCTTTAAGTTATTTTGAAACATACAATTATGTTATTATTGACTATAGTCAGTATATATTTTATATAGATATATATGTATATCTCACGCATTTTCTTTACCTCACACATTTTCTTTATCCATTCATCCGTTGTCAGACATGTAGGTTGATTCCATATCTTGGCTACTGTGAATAGTGCTGCAATAAACATGGAGATGTAGATATCACTTTGACATATTGATGCTCTTTCCCTTTTTTTTTTTTTTTTTTTGAGACAGAGTCTCACTCCAGCCCAGGCAGTGGTGCGATCTTGGCTCACTGCAACCTCCACCTCCTAGGTTCAAGCCATTCTCCTGCCTCAGCTTCCCAAGTAGCTGGGACTACAGGCGCACACAACCACACCCAGCTAATTTTTGTATTTTTAGTAGAGACAGGGTTTCACCATGTTGGTCAGGCTGGTCTCGAACCCCTGACCTCAAATGATCCGCCTGCCTCAGCCTCCCAAAGTGCTGGGATTACAGGCGTGAGCCACTGTGCCCAACCTGATTTCCTTTCCTTTGGGTAAGTGCCCACTGATGGGATTGCTGGATCTTGTGGTAGTTCTATTTGCAGTTTTTTGAGGATCTGCCGTACAGTTCTGCATACTCCTATATTCCCACCAACAGTGTTTAAGAGTTCCCTTGTGTTTAAGAGTTCCCTTTTCTCTGCAACCTCACCAGCATTTGTTATTTTTTGTCTTTTTGTAATTGCCGTCCTAACTGCGATAAGATATTATCTCATTGTGGGTTTCATTTGCATGTCCCTGATGATGAATGATGTTGAGCATTTTTTCCTGTATTTGCTGGTTATCTGTCTTCTTTGGAGAAATGTCTGTTCAGAGCAAGTGCCCATTTTTTAATCCAATTGTTTGGGGGTTTTGCTTTTGAAATGTTTGAGTTCCTTGTATATTCTGGATATTAATCCCTTGGTGGATGAATAGTTTTCAAATATGTTCTCCCATTCTTTAGGTTGTCTTTTCACTCTGTTGCTTGTTTCTTTGCTCTGCAGACGTTTTTTTAGTTTAATATAATCCTGTGTGTTTATTTTTGCTTTTTTGCCTGTGCTTTTGAGGTCCTATTCATAAAATCCTTTCCCAGACCAATATCCTGAAGGATTTCCCTGTAAAAAACTAGAAGGTTTTCTTCTAGTAGTTTTATAGTTTCTGGTCTCAAAGTTAATTTTTTTTTAAAAAAAAAAAGCACATGATGAACAATATATCAACATTTTCAATAAAGATAGGATCCATCTTAGGATTGAGATTAGGGTGAGATGAATGAGGTATCATACAAGTGTAGGGTGGAATCCTACATTATTGTTCATCATATATATACATACATTTTGATTTTTTAAATGTTGCATTAATTTAAAATGTTGTATAGATAAATAATAGCACTGATATTATTGAGTTTTTATTAGGTTGATGCAAAAGTAATTGTGGTTTTTGCCATTACTTTGAATGGCAAAAGTAAACTTAAGAGGGAGAAACTATTAGATTGGTTCATAAGTAATTGCAAAACCACAACAACTTTTGCACCAACCTAATAGCTCCCCCTACTTAAATTTTACACCCAAGGATAGTGCCACACCTGCCTCACCCTAGCCCCAGCCTTGGAGAGGGAGCAGGTGTGCTGAGGCTCCTGACACTGCCTGATATCTGGGAACTCACCCAGTTCCTTGATGAAATGTAGCCTCTACGTTTATTCATTCACTTATTGGCTCATCCAACACAGTTCATTGTTCCCCATGCAGGCCAGGCATTGTGCTAGCTTCGGGGGCTGACTCAATCCCTGCCCCATGGTGCTTATGATCTCAATGACAAGAAGTGCTTATACACATAATTACTCAAATAACCACTTAATTTTAATAAAGTGCTGCAAAGGAAATGTATGGTACCTAGGATGAAATCCCCTGACCAGCTGGGCCTCAGGGAAGGCTTTCCAGAATAAGCATGATTTTAGCTGAAAATTAAAGTATGAGTGAGAACTGAAAGCACAGAAGGAAGGGAGAAGATCCCAGGAGGAAGGGGCTGCCTGTGCAAAGGCCCTGAGGGTAGGAGGGTGCTCAGTCAGGGAAGCAGGAGAGAGGTCCGCACACTTTCTCCTGGACTCACTTTTAGGGTGGGTTTGGGAGAGAAACGGCAGCCTAAGGCAGTAGTTTCCAGGCCTGGATATCCATCCGAAACACCTGAGAAATATGTTAACAATGTACATTCTCAGGCCCCAGCTGCAGAACCTGTGATTGCACAGATCTGAAGCAGGGCCCAGGAACTGTATTCTGACCTTGTCAGTCCCACTCAATCCTTAGCATTTTAGCATCTCTAGATTCAAGCTGTCCCGCCCATGAGACAGCTGCTCCAGGTGAGCTGGGCCCTGTTACTCCCTGCAGGTTTGAGTGGTTCAAGGACCTGGGGCTGAAGTGGTACGGCCTCCCTGCCGTGTCCAACATGCTCCTGGAGATTGGCGGCCTGGAGTTCAGCGCCTGTCCCTTCAGTGGCTGGTACATGGGCACAGAGATTGGTGTCCGCGACTACTGTGACAACTCCCGCTACAATATCCTGGAGGTAAGGACCCTCTCTGGTCACCACACGGAAAAGCACATAGGAGAGGGTACCAGCTCAGCAGTCCCTTTCTCCACGATGAGCTTGGTTGCTTGGAAACTTGAAGGGGTTAGAATAGAACTACAATCCCAGAGAAGCCCCTGGAAATGCCAGTGGCATCCATGTCTTTAACAACGATGAAAATGACAGTAAACACACACATAGCACATAGCACATGCTAACACCATTCGAAGCACTGTTTCTGTGTTCCATTCTCATTTAATCCTCACCTGAACCTCGAGGTATGAGAATCCGCCTTCGACAGATGACAAGCTCAAGGTCACACAGCTAGCGGGCAGCAGGGCTGGGACGTGTGTCTGGTTTGACTTTATGGTCCAAGTTCATTACCACCCCACTCCACTGCCTCTCAGTCTTAAATCTTGTTAGAAGAGCTTGAGGATGACTGACAAACTCGGGACATATTTAGTGTCTTTTCTAAAAAACCAGGGAGGAGGGTTGGCAGTGGTTCCCCACTCTAAGCATTTCTCGGCGGAGGGTCTGATTCCCTCCCGGGCTGAGTCATCCGTATCTACTAAAAAGTGCTGGAGCGGTGCTTCCTGAAGCCCAACTTTGGTGAAAGCATCATGATTGCTGCATTTTTGTCAGCAAATGTCTCTAACAACACTCTGCTGCTGTTGGATTTGTTTCAAAAGAGGGCCCCGAAAAACAGAGAAGTTAAGCATCGGGCCTGTGTCACACAGGAACTAAGGCACAGAACCAAGATTAGAACCCAGAACCGAGCATCAGGTTTGTGTTGTTAAAAATCCACTGGTTGGCTGGGCGCGGTGGCTCACACCTGTAATCCCGGCACTTTGGGAGGCCAAGGCAGGCGGATCACAGCCTGGAGTTTGAGACCAGCCTGACCAACATGGTGAAACCCCGTCTCTACTAAAAATAGAAAAATTAGCCAGGCGTGGTGGCGTGCACCTATAATCCCAGCTACTCAGGAGGTTGAACCAGGAGAATCACTTGAACTGGGGAGGCGGAGGTTGCAGTGAACTGAGATTGTGCCACTGCACTCCAGCCTGGGCGACAGAGCAAGACTCCATCTCAAAGAAAAAAAAAAAGCCACTGGTATCACTGTGGAAAACAGATGCCAGGGATCCTCAGCTTTGCCACACATCGGAGGGTACCTGGGGGGCTTCGCGATGCCTGGGTCCCACTCATCGGGGTTCTGATGTCATAGGTCTGGGGTGGGCCCTGGGTATCTGCATTTTTGCAAAGTTCCTTAGGAGATTCTTCTGGACAACCACTGATGCATGCAAACTTCTTTTTTCTTTCTTTCTTTTTTTTGGAGGGTAGGGGATTGGAGTCTCGCTCTGTCACTCAGGCTTGAATGCAGTGGTGCGATCTTGGCTCACTGCAACCTCCACTTCCCGGGTTAAACAATTCTTCTGCCTCAGCCTCCCAAGTAACTGGGACTACAGGTACACACCACTACACCCGGCTAATTTTTTAAATTATTATTTTCAGTAGAGATGGTGTTTCACCATGTTGGCCAGGCTGGTCTCGAACTCCTGACCTCAGGTGATCCACCCACCTTGGCCTCCCAAAGTGCCGGGATTACAGGGGTGAGCCACCATGCCCAGCCTAAACAACCACTAATGCGTGCAAACTTCTGGCAGGAAGGAAAAAATGTTTCAGGCGGTTTTCGTAGATGTGGCTTAACTTGCATTTGGGGATTGTTTTTTAAGGAGTTCCCCCCCCCCCCCGCAATTAATTTCTATTCTTTTAACCAAAATAATGCATAGAATAACAATAGCATTGTTCTTCTATACATACTTTCCTCTGTGTGTGTACTTTCCTCTGTCATACACTCCAGCTTTATATGTATTTATGGAAAGCAGCATCAAATTTCTTACTTCCCACAAATGTGTCGCTGATAGAGACCCCAAGCAGAAACTAATGCCTCAGCCTCGAAGAGTGAGTTCATAAGTCTGCTCTCTGATTTCTGTTTACATTTCAGTTGCAAAGAGTAGTCTCCGGGTAATTGAAATGAGCCTCTCTCCCACCCGACCCTCCAATTCCATCTGCCATGATGTACAAACGTTGACAGCTGGGTCTGGGAGCAGTTTACCCAAACCCAAGACATTGCTGCATTCTAGTCCCATAATGAGACCTGGGTTCCCACCAGTGACTAGTATTGACAGAGGAAGTGAAAAGCAGGCCTTTAATTAATGCACTTGCTATTGGGTCTTCCCTGCTCCTGACACCAGCTCCTGCTTCTGCCTTAGCTGTAACACGCATGTCATGAGTTCCTTTCTTTGCAAGTGATTTTACTGAAGGCATCAGCTGCTTGGAGAGCAGCTCCAAGGTCTTCGATATTAGGTATCTCCCTGGGCTCCAACTCTGAGGCTAGCTGGTTCTGCGGACACTGGACATGTCCAGGCACCTCTCTGAGCCTCAGTTTCCTCATCTGTCAGATGGAGACTGGCAGGGGCCTCATGAGCTCAAAGCACCCATGGCCTAGATGCTAGGTCGTGACCACTCTAGGGGTAGAGTAGGATGGATGAAGAGCTTTTCCTACTAGAAAGCAGATGATGCACTCACAGACCCACATCTCTGTTAAAATGCTGCAGGGGCTGGGTGCAGCAGCTCACGCCTGTAATCCCAGCACTTTGGGAAGCTGAGGCAGGTGGATCACAGGGTCAAGAGATCGAGACCATCCTAGCCAACATAGTGAAATCCCATCTCTACTAAAGTTACAAAAATTAGCTGGGCATGGTGGTACGCACCTGTAGTCCCAGCTACTTGGGAGGCTGAGGCAGGAGAATCACTTGAACCCAGGAGGCAGAGGTTGCAGTGAGCCGAGATCATGCCACTGCACTCTACCCTGGCGACAGAGCAAGACTCCATCTAAAAAAAAAAAAAAAAAATGCTCAGAGATCCTGCCCGCTGTGCCTATCACATCTGGAATAACATCCTGACTCCTTGGCCTGTCTTTCAAGATCTTGTACCAGCTAGTCCTGTCTCACTGCCACCAATTACCTCTTTCGTACCACCCTCCTCCAAGCACCCTCTGGCCTTCTTTCTGTATCTAAGATAGCCCAAGCCTCATCCCACCCCAGGGCCTTTGCTCTTGCTGCCCCCTCTGCCTAGAGCACTCCCTCCCCAGATCTGCAGGTATCTGACTGCTTCTCATCACTTAGGCCTCGCCTTGCATGCTGTCTCCACAGTGGGCCTTCCCTGACTACCCCGGCTGAATTAGCCCAGCCCCTATATCCCTCTTCATCCCATTTCTTTATTTTCTTCCTAGGAATTAGCACCTACCACTATATTAAGTGTCTCTCTCCCCCATTAGAATACAAGCTTAATAATTAAAGGGCTAGCCAAGTCTCTAGTTTCCTGCTGCTGGTAGGTTCTCAATAAAAATTGTAACTTTTTAAATATTTTTACATTTTTATTTCATACCTAGTCCAACAGATCAATAAAAAATTTTTGAATGATTGAGTTCATTAGTCTATGAATTCATTGATTAATTAATTAAGAAATTCTTGGCCAGGCAAGGTGGCTCATGCCTGTAATCCCAACACTTTGGGAGGCCAAGGCAGGTGGATTACTTGAGGCCAGGAGTTTGAGACCAACCTGGCCAACATGGTGAAACTCCATCTCTACTAAAAATACAAAAACTTAGCCAGGCATAGTGGCAGATGGCTGTAATTCCAGCTGCTCAGGAGGCTGAGGCAGGAGAATCGCTTGAACCCAGGAGGTGGAGGTTGCAGTGAGCCGAGATCGCACCACTGCACTCGAGCCTGGGCGATAAAGTGAGACTCCATTTATAAGAAAAGAAAAGAAATTCTTTCATGCCACTAGCCCTGTCCCTCTTCAATCTGAAATCCAGAGATACTCCAGCCTGTAAATCTGTGTTTCCTTCCTCTTTCAGGAAGTGGCCAAGAAGATGAACTTAGACATGAGGAAGACGTCCTCGCTGTGGAAGGACCAGGCGCTGGTGGAGATCAATATCGCGGTTCTCTATAGCTTCCAGGTAACACCAGGGCCCGCACCACCAGGGTCAAGCCTCAGATGGGAGCTCAAACCTTTCAGAGCCTTGGTGCAGAGGGTCAAGAGACCTCACTGCCAGACACCACCTCTGGGGGGATTGTGTCCATGAACATGGTCTAACTTCCATCCTGCATGCCCTCCTCTCCAGTGTGGATCTTGGGTGGGGACCATTTGATGAAGAGATGAACAGACGGTGGCAGAGGTAGGGGAGTGTTCTGTCTTGTTGCTTAGAGTTCTTTAGAATTCAGACAAGAGGCATCCTTTCTGTCTTGTCATCTCTTAGGGCCTCAGACTATCACATAACAGAGACAAATACTCTTCAACATGGTCAGAAACATATAGGCTCCTAAATGCATAAGGCTGTGCTAAATGGCATTATAGCAGGATGGCTGGAAAATGTATCAACTAAGCCTAAGCCACAACACTTTTTTTTTTTTTTTTTTTTTTTGAGATGGAGTTTCACTCGTCGCCCAGACTAGAGTGCAGTGGCACAATCTCGACTCACTGCAACCTCCACCTCCCAGGTCCAAGTGATTCTCCTGCCTCAGCCTCCTGAGTAGCTGGGATTATGGGTGCCTGCCACCACGCCCAGCTAATTTTTGTATTTTTAGTAGAGATGGAGTTTCACCATGTTGGCCAGGCTGGTCTTGAACTCTGACTTCAGGTGATTCACCTGCCTCGGCCTCCCAAAGTGCTGAGATTATAGGCGTGAATCACGCCTGGCCACCACAACACTTTTGAGAGCCAGAGGGGGACACTAGTAATAACTATGCCAGGACAATGGACATCAACTAGGATTCTCCTGGGCCAACCAGGAGATCTAGAGACTAGAATTTGCTCTCTATAATAGGGGCCATCACTGTCCTCTGGGGGCTTCCAGTCTAGGCAGCTAGCCCCCCATAGATGCACATGAGAGGCACACACAGCCAGCAGAATGAATGTGTTAAATCAAGCCATGGAGGGATAGGAATAGAAGCCATAGGTCCCCATGTCAGATCTGGTTGGAGTGGGTGCGCTGAGGAATGTCAGAGGAAAGGGACAAGTTGAGACAGGGCAAGAAGGAAGGAGGCCACCTCCCTTCTCTCTTAACCATGGAGAATAAGGTTTCAGGAGTGTGGCATGTGGCCTGATGGACTGGTATGAAGTCTGTCAAGCCAGAGACAACAGGGATGTGATTGAGATGAGCAATGAAAACTAGCCAGGCACTATGGCTCACTCTTGTAATCCCAGCACTTTGGGAGGCCAAGGCAGGCAAATCACCTGAGGTCGGGAGTTCAAGACCAGCCTGGGCAACATGGCGAAATCCCATCTCTACTAAAAATACAAAAAATTAGCCTGGTGTGGTGGCACATGCCTGTAATCCCAGCTACTCAGGAGGCTGAGGCAGGAGAATTGCTTGAACCCGGGAGGTGGAGGTTGCAGTAAGCCGAGATCGGGCCACTGCACTCCAGCCTGGGTTACAAGAGCGAGACTCCATCTCAAAAAAAAAAAAAGATGAATAATGAAAACAGAAAAGTGTAGGAAGGGAACAAGGTTTGTGGGCACAGAGAGAAAACATTGCTTGGACAAGATGTGAATTCAAACCCATCAACCACAGCAGGCTCTGGGGCCAGCTTTCCCTGACAGCCAGTCCACCCCACCTCAGCTGGGATGTGCTTGTTTTATTTCTTAATCGACTCATCTTTATTACTTAAAAATGTATATTTTAAGATTTTATATCACCACCCTAAATGGAGAGCCAGCACTGGTTGCCATAAATATGTTAATTATAATATTAAATAAACAAATAAGCAAACAGAAGGAAAACAAATCAAAGTTGAGCAATTCTAGCTAGATACTGGCTGAGGTTCCTCCCTCTTATTAAAAAAAAAAAAAAAAAAAAAAGAGCGGGGCAGTGGATACAGCGGCTCATGCCTGTAATCCCAGCACTTTGGGAGGCCGAGGCAGGTGGATCACTTGAGCCCAAGAGTTCAAAGCCAACCTTGGCAACATAGTGAGACCCTGTCTCTATAATAAATAACAAATAAAAAAAGAAGATATACAAACGACCAACAAACATATGAAAAAATTGCTCAACATCACATCACTAATGATCAGGGAAATGCAAATCAAAACCACAATGTGATACCACCTCACTCCTGCAAGAATGGCCATGAACAAAAAATAACCGATGTCGGTGTGGATGCAGTGAAAAGGGAATCCTTCTACAGTGCTGGTGGGAATGTAAACTAGTACAGCCACTATGGGAAACGATGTGGAGATTCCTTAAAGAACTAAAAGTAGGCGGGGCGCAGTGGCTCACACCTGTAATCCCGACACTTTGGGAGGCTGAGGCGGGTAGATCATCTGAGGTCAGGAGTTCAAGAGCAGCCTGGCCAATGTGGTGAAGCCCATCTCTAGTAAAAATACAAAAATTAGTCGGGCAGTAGTGGCATGCGCCTGTAATCCCAGCTACTCAGGAGGCTGAGGCAGGAGAATCACTTGAGCCTGGAAGGTAGAGGTTGCGGTGAGCTGAGATTGCGCCACTGTACTCCAGTCTGGAGGACAGAGTGAGACCCGGTATCAAAAAAAAAAAAAAACAAAAAAAAACCTAAAAGAAGTCATTATACAAAAAAGATACTTGCACACACATGTTTATAGCAGCACAATTCGCAATTGCTAAAAATGTGGAACCAATCGAATTCATGGCATTCGCAGCAACCTGGATGGGAATGGAGACTGTTATTCTAAGTGAAGTAACTCAGGAATGGAAAACCAAACATCGTATGTTCTCACTCATAAGTGGGAGCTAAGCTATGAGGATGCAAAGGCATAAGAATGACACAGTGGACTTTGGGGACTAAGTGGGGAAAGGTGGGAAGGGGTGAGGGATAAAAGACTACAAATTGGGTGCAGTGTATACTGCTCAGGTGATGGGTGCACCAAAATCTCACAAATCACCACGCATGTAACCAAATACTGTTCCCCAAAAACCTATAAAAATTAAAAATATAAAATATAAAAATTAAAAATATAAAAAGAAAGAAAAAGGCCGAGCACTGTGGATCAAGCCTGTAATCCTAGCACTTTGGGAGGCCGAGGCGGGTGGATCACGAGGTCAGGGGATCGAGACCATCCTGGCTAACATGGTGAAATCCCATCTCTACTAAAAATACAAAAAAAAAAAAAAAATTAGCCAGGCGAGGTGGCGGGCGCCTGTAGTCCCAGCTACTTGGGAGGCTGAGGCAAGAGAATGGCGTGAACCCAGGAGGCAGAGCTTGCAGTGAGCCGAGATCGCTCCACTGCACTCCAGCCTGGGCAACTGAGCAAGACTCTATCTAAAAAAATAAAAAGAAAGAAAGAAAGAAAGAAAAGGGTGTGGGGTGGGATGGGAGAGAGGAAGATTCGCAAGATCGACAAGAAAGGTGTTAAAGATACAGAAGCACCCAACGAAGACTTTCTTCTGGGTCTAAGTAGAAGGACTGGACAAGAAATGCAAAGAGAATCTCCATTTCACTTCACACTGTTCTAAACCATCTCAGGGACCACCCTTTGGGAAATGCTGCTCTTTGGGGGAGGAAGTCCCAAAATACCCCAGCTTCTCGTACCTCCTGACCCATGTCGCCTCTCCTCCCACAGAGTGACAAAGTGACCATTGTTGACCATCACTCCGCCACCGAGTCCTTCATTAAGCACATGGAGAACGAGTACCGCTGCCGGGGAGGCTGCCCTGCCGACTGGGTGTGGATTGTGCCCCCCATGTCTGGAAGCATCACCCCTGTGTTCCACCAGGAGATGCTCAACTACCGGCTCACCCCCTCCTTCGAATACCAGGTCCTTCCCTGTCCCTGCCTCTTTTCATATTAAGTGTCCTGTATCTGGTGTGTGTGTCACATTTAGGCTCATTTCAACCCAGGCTAGCGCTCTGGACACTCAATAGCCACATGTGGCTGGTGGCTACCATAGCACGGGTCTAGCTGAAAGAACAAGAGAGACAATATGAGTCCAGCATGATGGCTTATGCCTATAATCCCAGTGACTTGGGAGGTTGAGGCGGGAGGGTGGTTTGAGACCAGGAGTTTGAGACCACCCTGGGCAATATAGTGAGACCCCATCTCTAAAAAAATTTTTAATTAGCAGTCTGGACATGGTGGATCACACCTGTGATCCCAGCACTTTGGGAGGCCAAGGCAGGTGGATCACCTGAGTCAGGAGTTCGAGACCAGCCTGGCCAACATGGCGAAACCCCATCTCTACTAAAAATACAAAAAATTAGCCTGGCATATGCCAGCTACTCAAGAGACCGAGGCAAGAGAATCGCTTGAACCCAGGAGGCAGAGGTTGCAGTGAGCTGAGATCAAGCCATTCAACTCCAGCCTGGGCAACAGAGTGGGACAGAAAGAAAGAGAGAAAGACAGAGAGGGAGAGGGAGAGGAGGAGAGGGGGAGGATGAAGAAGGGGAGAGGGAAAGAGGGTACAGGGAGAGAGGGAGAGCAGGGAGGGGGAGAGGGAGAGAGGGAGAGAAGGGGAGGGAGGGAGGGAAGGAAGGAAAAGAAGGAAGAAAGGAAGGAAGGAAGGGAAAAAGGAAAGAAGGAAGGAGAAAGAAAAAGAAAGAAAGAAAAGAAAGAAAAAGAAAGAAAGGAAGGAAGGAAGAGAGAGAAAGAGAGAAAATTAGCTGAGTGTGGTGGCACACCCTGTATAGTCCCAGCTATTTGGAAGGCTGAGGTAGGAGGATCCCTTGAGCTAAGGAGGTCAAGGCTGCAGTGAGCTATGATCACACCACTGCACTCCCGCCTGGGCAACAGAGTGAGACCCCTGCCTCCTAAAAGAGAGAGAGGGATGAAATGAAACTGAGTAGTCAGGGGTCACAAGAAGAGAGTTTGAGAGGGACTGGGGGCGGAGGGGAAAGAGCTAGCAGAACACTGCCAAGGCCAGACCACCCACTGGGCAAGGACACCCCCCCACCAACCTGCATCCCTACCCCCATGGTGGTCACCAGTGGGCAGAATTCTGGGTCAGGCAGTCACAAGCCCCAGGGGGTCCTGAGCATCCCCAACAGGAGCCAGATGCCCTCACTGCAGTGAGTGACCGTAGCCCTCTCCTCTCTTCCCAGCCTGATCCCTGGAACACCCACGTCTGGAAAGGCACCAACGGGACCCCCACAAAGCGGCGAGCCATCGGCTTCAAGAAACTGGCAGAGTAAGTTTCCTGCAGTGGGCGGGTGGGGTGGATGTGCGCACAAACTCAGAGAGCCCAGAGAAGGAGGCTGGGCAGACTCCTGTGCCCTCTGACCTCTCCGTAGGATATGATTTATTTGTCTTCTCCAGCCACCTGTGCCTTCTTTGCCTCTGAGTCTGAGCTGTGAATGTCGTTCCAACTCTTCTCCTTCTCAGCCTCACTTTCCTCATCCCAGTTTCCTAAATTCTTGTCCTGGGGCAATGGTGTGTTGGTGAACCAGCCCTCCTAATAATAATAATAATAGAAATAGTAATGGTAATACTTTGATTTTCATGGTTGCCAGTTTCCATGATGGAAATATTCCCACTATGACCAATTTCTTTTTTTTCTTTCTTTCTTTCTTTTTTGAGATAGGGTCTCACTCTGTTCCCCAGGCTGGAGGGGTCTCACTTTGTTGCCCAGGCTAGTCTCAAACACCTGGCCTCAAGCAGTCCTCCTGCCTCAGCCTCCCAAAGTGCTAGGATTACAGGCGTGAGCCACTGCGCCTGGCCTAGGAAGTCACTGAACCCAGAGTAGGGAGGAGCTGGAGTTAGTCGGCTCCAGCACACTACTGCCTGGAGAGCACCCTCGTTCAGAGCTGACCCCTAATTTTACTCATTCGTTCGTTGACTCATTCATTCATTCATTAGCTGGGTGTTGTGGCACATGCCTATAGTCCTAGCTACGCAGATTCTGTGCCAGGCACCATGTGAGGCTTCAGGGGGATCATGGCAAGCTAGACAAACGCTGTCCCTGCTGTCATGAAGCTCACAGCCATTCCTTTGTCAAAGAATCAACAAATACAGTAAACATGGCAGCTGTGGAAGGTACCATCGAGGAATGGTTCCTGGAAGTAATAATGGTTCACAGAGTTTGGGAGGTCAGGGAGGGCTTCCTAGAGGAGGTGACAATTGAGCTAAAGAATGAGATGAACAAAGTTTAAGCAAAGAAGGGCAGGAAGGGGGTTATGGCCTGAGACTACTGAGGAGTGATTTTCCTGAATCATGCCTGACCAGCCAGGGAACCAGCTGACAAGTAGGGTAGGGTTAACTAAGTTGATTTAATGGGGATGCCAGCCTTCTGCCCAAATAAAGAGAACCCCACTGATCCACTTACCAAAGATCGCTGTTTGGAGCTAACTTTTTGTCAGAAGACACTACTCTCTTTCCTCAGCTCCCTCAGGTC
This sequence comes from Theropithecus gelada, assembly GCF_003255815.1. NCBI lineage: Eukaryota > Metazoa > Chordata > Mammalia > Primates > Cercopithecidae > Theropithecus > Theropithecus gelada. The sequence continues at coordinate 76,356,268 of NC_037679.1, read as the reverse complement.
CAGAATTCTCTATGTATGATAACTAGTTGTACAACAGGTATCATCTAAGCCTTGGGTCCAAGAGACAAGACACTGATTGGTCTTGCACGGACCCAAACCTAGGTCCTGGTTCCATTAATAGAGCCCATAGAATCAATCAATCAATCTCTCTCTCTCTCTCTTTCTCTCTCTCTTTTCTTTTTCTGTTTCTGTCTCTTCTCTCTTCTCTCTTCTCTCCTCTCTCCTCTCTCTCTCTCTTCTCTCTGTCTTCTCTCTCTTCTCTCTCTCTCTCTTCTCTCTCTCCTCTTTCTCTCTCTCTCTTTTCTCTCTCCTCTCTCTCCCTCTTTCTCCCCCTCCCTCCCTCCATCTCTCTCCTTCCACCCTAATCCCATCCCCCAGCCAAGCAAGAACACATCAGCAGCCACCATTTCCCTAAAAAGAACATCTCAGATATTCTCAGGGAAGGCATTGTTGGCTTCAGTTCAGCTCCACTGTCTCTGGGGGAAAGGGGAGGGAGAAATCTAAAACATTAATTGCACTATTGAGTTTTGGGTAGTAACAATGGGAATTAATTATAGATGCATCTTTATGCTCAAATTATTCAAAGGGAACCCTCCAGGTACCTTTTATTCCTTTCTGTTTCTTCCCCTTAGCTAAGTCTTCCTGCAGCGTGGGCGGTTTCCCTGATTCTAAAAAATAATGAACTTAACGCCGATAATCCCAGGTGGGGGAAAGTTAGCAACTTGTCTGCAATGAGATTTCTAGTTGCAACAGGGAGGCTTGTTCAGGAGTCGAGCGCAGGTATTTCTGAGCCTCTGGCCTGTCTGCTACGTGCCCCCGGAACTCGCCCTGCCCCGTAGAGCAAAAGGAAGAGACACTGGTTTGAGCTTTTCTGTTTAGCTAGAAAGAGGCTGGATTTGATGTTCAGACTCCCCAGGGTCTCAGTGGCAGCATCTTTTAAAATTCATAACTTCTTTTATTTTTTTTTATAAAGACGAAGTCTCGCTATGTTGACCAAGCTGGTTTCAAACTCTTGGCCTCAAGTGATCCTCCCGCCTCAGCCTCCCAAAGTGCCAGGATCACAGGCATGAGCCACTATGCCCATCCCATAACTTCTTTTGATAGATATTTATTTAGTGCCTATTGGGTATCAGGCTCTGTGCAAGACCCTTGGCATGCATTGCTGAATAAATCAGACCTGGTCCTTCCCTTGTGGACCAACAAACCTCTAAAATCCCATCAAACTCAATGCCTGGTGACTTATTCGTGATTCATTTCTCTCTGTCTTTCTCTCATTCACACATGTGCATACACACATTAGAATATGAGCCCCATGACAGCTGCATGCCATAGCTATGTTCTCTATGGTCTCCAGTTCCTGTAACAATACTGACACATAGTTAGGCACTTAATAAATATTTGATGAATGAAAGAGAGAGGAAATGGATGAACGATCATCTTTTGAGGCAATACTCGGCACACTAAGGTTCTTAAGCCTGGGATCTATCAAGTAACAAGCTAGCAAAACTTAACTACTTCTTTTAACTCATGACTAATTGCTCTGGTGGGATTTTTTTTTTTTTTTTTTTTTTGATACAGAGTCTCACTCTGTCACTCAGGCTAGAGTGCAGTGGTGCCCAGTGGTGCGATTGCGGCTCACTGTAACCTCCGCCTCCTGGGTTCAAACAGTTCTCTTGCCTTAGCCTCCCAAGTAGCTGGGACTACAGGCACACAGCTGCCACGCCCGGCTAATTCTGTTGTATTTTAGTAGAGACGGGGTTTCACCTTGTTGCCCAGGCTGGTGGCAAATTCCTGAGCTCAGGCAATCCACCCGCCTCGGCCTCCCAAAGTGCTGGGATTACAGGCATGAGCTACTGCGCCCAGCCTCTGGTGGGATTTAATAAAGGATTTAATATCCAGCATTATCTCTAGAGAAGTTAAAAAAATAAAATAAAATAAAATAAAACAAAAGGATTCAATAATATGGTGCTTAAACACAAGGGCTTCGAGTGCCTCTGAGGAAACCCCTGAAGTCATCAAAGATCAAGAGAGTTCTCTTCTGTTATATTTCATGGATCCTGGTTCTTGCACAAAAGCCCCAATCCAGCATCTTCTCTCCCCTTTTCTGTTTCCCATTTCTCATCTCCATCCTCTTCCCTCCAGAGCTGTCAAGTTCTCAGCCAAGCTGATGGGGCAGGCTATGGCCAAGAGGGTCAAAGCAACCATCCTGTATGCCACGGAGACAGGCAAATCGCAAGCTTATGCCAAGACCTTGTGTGAGATCTTCAAACACGCCTTTGATGCCAAGGTAGGTGGGGGGTAGCCCTAGCTCCGCCAGCTTCTCATGGTAAATTAAGGCGGCAAGGGGAGAGAGGGAAGTCAACAGAGAAGAAGCCTTTGGCAAAGGATGAAAGCACAACTGACAATGCCTATCAGCTCACACGCACGTTGGTATAAATTTCAGGGGACTGTGATATCCCTCTCCCCATGAGTCCAGGAGTCACAAAATGAAATTCCCTTCTTTAGTGCAAAATGTTAGAGGGTTTATAAGAAACCATTCTGAGGTCAGTTTGGGAAGCTTTGCCTGAAGTACAGCTCAATGGTTTTCATTGCTGTGGCAGGACTTCCCAGAGCCTGTAATCTATAAGCATGTGTTCTAATCTCCAAAAGAGGCGAGGATAGAATATAGACGTTTCCCAAACATGTTTGATCGTGGATCACTTGTTTTCATGGAGCATCTCAGGAGACTGGGATTTTCTAGAACCTATTTTGAGAAATGTTGCTCAGACGGTGATGAGACACAGGGCAATCATCTTTCCAGAAGGCAGATATCTCAGACTTGTTTGGTCAGGTGCTCCATGCTGCTTGCAGGAGGATTAGAGAGGAGGTTGAGAAGACTTAGTCAGCTCTAGCCAGATCATTCCCAACCTAACTGGGGTCGGGAAGAATCCAAGACCAATTGACTATAAGAATCCCAAGGGATTTCATCAATATCTGTTTCTGTGTCTGTCAATCGCTTGAACCATTGCTCCAGACTCTCCACAATCCTTCAGGCCACAGTGACCATAGCAAGGTCCCACGCTACCAAAAAGCATTTAGTTCTACCCACTTGAGCCCACTGAAATACTAACACCCCAGATCTTTCAGTTCTCCTTCCAAAGGAGATGACTCAAAATGACTCACATTTTTTCTTTTCTCTCCTCTTCCCCTTCCCCCATCGCTTCCTGTCTCTCCCACCTCTTTTCTCTCCTCATCCCCTTCTTCCTCTCCCCATTCCATACCTGTGCCCCGCCCACCTAGGTGATGTCCATGGAAGAATATGACATCGTGCACCTGGAACATGAAACTCTGGTCCTCGTGGTTACCAGCACCTTTGGCAACGGAGATCCCCCTGAGAATGGGGAGGTGAGATGAGCTTTTACCTGTTTAAGAGTGTGGTTCCATCATCAGGAAGAAGTGGGGGCCACAGTTGAGACTCTTCCTGTACCTGCTATTCAGTAGCAAACCCTCCCAGAGCCCAAAGCCAGTGATTTCCATTTGGATCCAAGTTATACAAAGGTTGGACAATTCCAAGTACTCAGTCTACGGGTGTCCACTAGTTAGCAAGTCCCTGGTGAAAATGTTGTCACCTAAATAAGCTATTTGTTTGCAATCGCTGCTCCTATCATGAGCTTGATATCCCCTGATGTAGATGAGGAACGTGGGGACAATATTTTTAAGGAAGTCTCCAAAGGGAAGTTGTGTGCTGGAGGTAGGGAGTCCACATCTGTAGTCATTTAAACAGCAGGTGTATCCACTGAGTCTGTAACCCAGGCATTACTGTCCAGCCTGAGCCCCTGAGCACTCCTGACATCCTGACCTCCAGGCATCAGTCTCTTCTGTGACAGCCAGGACCCCAGACGCTCAGTACCCGACCTGATTTCCCATTTACTAAGATGTGCTAATTTCACCCATATGTTTTCACCTCCAGAAATTTGGCTGTGCGTTGATGGAAATGAGGCACCCCAACTCTGTGCAGGAAGAAAGGAAGTAAGTGAATGACCCCTCCGATGTCACCCCCCACCCCCTGAGGGTAACTGGACATTGACTTTCGGCACCTGGGGTTCACATTTGAGTTCTGGATGGTGGCTGTACTCTGAAGTCCATTTGTGATGGGTCTTAGTTGTGAGGTGTCTGCAGTCTACTAGGGCCAATATTTTGGTTTCTGAGTCACTTACAGCCTTGTGCCTCAGTTTCCTTTTCTATCAAATAGAGATTATAGCACCTGCCTTGACTTTCTAATTAGTAAGAATCAAATCACAAACTAGATGTAAAAGCACTGTGTGCTGGAGGCGGTGGCTCATGCCTGTAATCCCAGCACTTTGGGAGGCCGAGGCAGGTGGATCACGAGGTCAGGAGTTCGAGACCAGCCTGGCCAACATGGTGAAACCCCGTCTCTACTAATAATACAAAAATTAGCCAGGCGTGGTGGTGCATGCCTATAATCCCAGCTACTCGGGAGGCTGAGGCAGGAGAATCTCTTGAACTTGGGAGGTGGAGGTTGCAGTCAGCCAAGATCGCGCCATTGCACTCCAGCCTAAGCAACAAGAGCAAACTCCTTCTCAAAAAAAAAAAAAAAAAAAAAAAAGCACTGTGTAAATATTGTTCTTATTATTATTTTTCTCTCTTTGGGAACCTACATTCAAAATCAGTGCAAGGCAGTCAGGCATGGTAGCACATACCTGTGGTCTCAGCTACTCTGTAGGCTGAGCCAGAAGGATCACTTGACCCAGGAATTTGAGGCCAGCCTGAACAGCCAGACCTTTCGACAAAAAAGAAAAAAAGTTGCTAAAATCAAAGAATGGAACTTCTTTCCTTAGAAGGTTCCTGTCTGAGGCTCACAGTGAAGTTGCAGCTAATCTAGAAGTTGAGTTCAAAAGATAAGATACATCATAAGACAAAACATACCTGTAGTCAAAAATATGTTTGTAATGGAGCTGCATGTAATGTGGGACTGAGTTCTAAAGGTATTTGACAAAGTGAAAAAGCATCTAATCAAACTTACCATTGACGGCTGGGAGCGCTGGCTCATGCCTATAATCCTAGTGCTTTGGGAAGCTAAGGCAGAAGGATTGCTTGAGGCCAACAGTTCAAACCAGCCTGGGCAATTGCAAGATCCCATCTCTACAAAAAAAATTAAAAATTAGCTGGGTGTGGTAGTATGCACCTGAAGTCCCAACTACTCCAGAGGCTGAGGCAGGAGGATCACTTGAGCTCAGGAGGTCGAGGCTACAGTGAGCCATGATTGTACACAGCACCCCAGCCTAGACAATAGAGCAAGACCTTGTCTCTAAAAAATGGAAATAAAAAATTTTTTTTGAGATGAAATTTTGCACTTATCACCAAGGCTGGAGTACAATGG